>NW_027105948.1:0-2309 GCF_000696795.3 Halyomorpha halys
TATATATATATATATTTCGTTTTCTATAATTAACGAGTATTGGAAAGGTTATATTTTAGCTAAAGTTAATTGTTTCTTGCTGGTTATAAATTATTTCCTTATTGCAAATATGTCTTGATATTAATTAAAAATACAATCACATAAATTACATATTTAGGTTACATCATCAATAGTTCGAAAATTAATCAAAATGAGTAAATATAAATAATATATATTGAGGTATCTGCAATGTGTAGTTAGGAAGACTATATCTGTCCTTTATTTTTTGGAGCAGTCACGTTTTCAACTGTCTCATCGTTGTAGCACCCGGTACGCTTGTTTCAAAATTCGGTGATTTTTTATGTTTTGCTTACTCGCTACCGAAGGTTGGAAAGATTTTATTCATGCATATAATGAAAAAATTCACTTCCTTAGAGTCGACAATTTTCACTGGCATTTTACGTTTTAGGCATCAAGGATCAAATATTCCGTGTCTGACCATTATTATTATATAATATTGATAAAATATTAGGTATTGTATGAGTTTGTATCAATTTGGTCCCATATAAATTTTATCAGATTCCGTACAATGTTTTCCTATAAACACATTTTTCTCGGTACATATATATTTTGAAAATCCAAATATTTGTTGAAAGTTGTGAAAATAATCGAGTATTAATTATGTCAAATTCCACTGACTATGTTCCTTTAATGTATGTTCATTGGTACACCTATATTTCTAAAACGGTTAGTCCGATTTCGCTCAAATTTGAAAGAATGTTGTTACCTTCTTGTATTGACACATGTTAACACATTAGTGTGTGCATTTTTATCGGATAAAGACGATACCTCACTGCGCAGGCTATGTTTCAACACCTTATAATGCCACAAGGAAATCAAAGGGCTTAGTAAAGTGTATGAAGTACTAATTCTATTTTAATGAAGGGTACGAAAAAAACCAGGCTGTTTGTTAAATACAAAAATATATTTCAAATATGGGGCTTTAGAAACAAAAAAAATCTCAAATCATTAACCTTCAAATAAAGGTCACTAAATATGCAACCAACATATGTAGTAAAATGGTGATTTATTGATAAAGAAACTAAAAAATAAATAAATAAATAAAATATATTCCATGAACCATTTCTGAATGACCGGAAACTGTACCGAGCATGAGAAGTACAAGTTTTGGGAGGCAAATTGTACCCTTTACTTGGCAGGCATCCTTTTTATTTGCAGAAAAATTGGCTTCACAACTACAAGATTTCCATTCCGCCTCCATCTCGCCTGGAAGGTTACCTCTGAACTGCCTGATTTTTTTGGAAATAATGTGACAGTGACGATTCAGTATGATGTATTACGCTGTTTGCAATTTGAAACGTAAATTTATGATCGTTAGTTTTTTTGAGTTTTTAAAAAATAATAATACAGAATTATAGTACGAACTACTTTTAAATCCTTAAAAATTTTTTTGTTTTTAAATATATAAAATTGTTTTAAATTTATATAAATTGTATGTTTTCCTATTAATCCGATCTAGGAGGACAAAAACAAAAAAATCTTTTAGAATTTGATAAATATATTAAAGCATCTGATCTACGTGTGGAAGAATTATTAAATTAAAATTATTCTAAATAAACAAAAATGAATTAATGAAATGTATTTTTAATGAAAACAAATAAATTTATAGAGGAATTAAATATAAACTTTCAGGTTTTAATCACTAAATTATAAGTGTTCAGATATCTAATATCTGCACTAAATTATTTATAATTATTCATTATTATCAGATAAGATATTATACAAATATAACTCAATATTTTTGTTTATATAAATACAAAATTGTTTTTAATCTTATTTATTTTATATATTATTTATAAGAACTGAGTGTCCAAAAAGAATCATAAACATGTTCCCTTATGACCATTTATGTCAACCTTCGGCAAGTATTTGCGACTCACTTTTAGAGCCGACCTTTAGTCTTGTTCAACGCCTACATAGCTGGACAGAATTCCACAAAAACATGCTAAATGCATTTCTGAGGGCGAAGAAGACGATATAAAAATAAGATAATACGCTATTGATTCTGATGTGTTATTTTTAAATGTGCACCGAAAGCCACTATAGCGAGGTTGTAAAACCTTGGTTAAATCAATCATTGGGTCCTACAAGTTGTGTACTAAGTTCAAAGCCACACACTGTGGGTTCAAATTTCACCTGAATCAGTCAATTTTTATTGGAAAATAAATCTTGACATTAGAGTGCTACCGACACTCCACAGTTCAACAAGGCCTCAGAGTAGTTGACTACATCTCTTCAGCTCTTGAAAA
>NW_027105949.1:0-6407 GCF_000696795.3 Halyomorpha halys
GACCTTCCCAATGTAAAGATTTTGTAAACAGTTTATTATATAAGTCAAAATACTTCTACATATTAAAAAATAATGGCCCTTATTAATAGAATAGAAAGGTTATGATATTAAGATGACTGTCCTGACTGAGCTCTGCCATCATTAACCTGTCCTTTTTTCCAATTTTCATGGATTAAGAGGTATTTTTCTGGTTTTTAACTCCACTTCAATAAGATACAATATATGATCCTGTCCTTTTGTATAAATTCGAGGACAATGCATAATGACATGATAATACTTTTTAATTAGTAATTAAAATTAAGAGTAAGATGATCAACTGCAACTGACAGGAAATCGTAGAATTATTCAAATAATAAACAGTTTTGACTTGTTCTCAATTTTTACCCAAATAAATTATATTACTATATATTTTAAAAATATTAATGTTGAAACATTTTTTGAAGACTTACTTTCTTTTTCTTTTCCAAACCTATCCTGAGAAATACTGAACTGAGTCATGACCCTATTTCAACTTCTTTTTTATTTATCTATTTCTTTTTTCATAAATAAAATATTCATTTTTTGGCAGGGCATTGAATTTCAAATTCAGATGTTTAAGAGAGCATCCATTTTTTTTACCTTTACTACCTACACTATAATTTTTTTAAAACTCCTATTCAAAACTGCCCCTTTCTGTGCTGTGTGGTGGGTCTTTCTCAAATAACAATTTTAATTTTGTTTATTCAATATTGATAAAAAATTGTCTTCAAATATTATGACCCTTTTTAGTGCCAAGTTTTTTTATTTACTATGGAATAGTTATATATTTTGCAATCTAATGGATGATAATGGAATGTGTTACAAAGAAAAAGAAACTAATTAAAAAACTTCTTGTGGCATAAACATTTTATTTAAATTAGAACAGAAATTGAAATCTAATGTTCAATATCTTTGATATTTTAATTTTCAGAGTCAGACTTCTAATGATTTTGAGGTAGTTGAAGAATCAGCATTAAATTTTAACATTCCAGTAAGTTTTTAATATTTGTTATTAAATCTACTGCAAAAAGTTATTCTTTTCTATGAAATAATTGTTTTTTTAATTTTATTTCTTAGGAATTTAAATCTCTTGTGGAACAGCTTGGAAAGATAGTGAATGAAAAAGGACTTATTGGCCAAAATTTTTCATGTAAGGAATGTGGGCAGTTAATTGGTCTTTCTTTTGGAAATTCTTGGTGAGTACTTATAGAGCACCAAGTTGTTTTATGTTTTAAGTTTGAAATGTTAATAAGATTAGGAGGGATATTTCTTAAAAGTAAATGGAAATTTCTTTTCCATAAGAAAATCAAACACAACAGAAGGTTTGTACTATTTAAAAGATAATATGGAAAAAAGAGGAAGATTCCAATTTTTAAATCCAGAAAAAAAAACTGCAATTAAAATTTTAATTTCTGGTCTGTTGAAATAATAATTTTTTCAAAAACTGTAATTATTTTTGTTTCACAAGCTTTTTGTCAATTTTTATAACACTTAAGAAAATTCTATCTTTTATACTTAACATCTTAAAATTAAAACAAATGTGATATTTTAGTTTTTTCAGCTGTGATTCTTTTTCAGATATATGTGCAGTATATATGTCAAAAAAAAAACTGTAAAAAAAATGTAACTCTAGCTATACATAGTTTAATTTCAGTTGTAAAAAATAGATATCTTAACTTCCAAAATTAAGAATGATTTACTGGTGGTTATATTAAAATTTTGTTTCAATAATCTTGTGACTGTTTTTAAAAAAATTAGGAGCAGTATGTTTTCTTTTCATTTTCAACATTCTTCCTGATTATTTTATGAAAATAAACATTAATTCTAAAATGGTATGATTTTGTATAGACTATTGTTTTCCAACATCTTGTTTTGAATATTAATTTAACAAATTTGATTGTGGAGTTCACATATTGTGTTAAGATTGAGCAAATGTTTGTCGGTGTTCAGTCACAACAAGGAGAGAATCTTTATTGTTTTTTAGCCCTGATGACAGCTTGCAGTGTGGGTCAAAGCTTGGACAAGAAATGTTTGATTTACTATACTTAATTTATTTTGATTGTCCTAAACAGCTATGGTTATTCTGAATTAACTGGTGCCATCTTATTGTAAATAAAATTCTTCTTTGCCCAAAAGACAATTGATTAAGAAGCCAATTATTACAGCAGCCTCTTATAAGAGACCACAATGGCAGAATAAGTTGATGTGAGTCCCCTTGAGTGTCTGATTCAGAATGTTGTAGGTTTGATTCCCATATAGAGCAGGTAATGTTTACTTACTGGCACGCCCAAGAAATGAATCTTGACATTCCCAATTTAGAGCTGTAGAAGACTTCAGTGAGCTTATATATTTAGCTGTACAAGACTTCAAGTCGATCGAAGCACACTCAATTCTGATGTGTAAGACAGCTTTATATCTTACCTCCTATTTGAAAGAAGTGTTTTATTTTCAAAGATTCAAGAAGAATTTATGAGAACAATCTTTTAATTTATAGCTATAATATGGGATGATATTTTATTTGCTATAAATTTATATTCATTTTGCAATTGATCTTTTTGTTGAGCCAAGTGGGGTGAGGGTCTTGCATACCTCTGATCCAAAATTAATGGTTTCAGTTCTATTTATTTGGTTAGATGACTGGTTTTTTGTACAATTAACTACTTTGTCACAATGATGGCCTTTTTTGATTTCATTTTATTTATAGACTATTTATTTGGTAATTAATGTAGTTGAAAATAATGTGTGTAAAATAAGTTTGTAGCGTTTTTCAATATTTCAATTTAATGCTCTCTATGTTTATAAAATCATGTTTACTTGGTCAATAATGTATACATATTCTAAAAAAGGCTTAGTTAAGGTGCTTTTATGCTTCAGTTTCAACTGAGATTCCTTATCTTTTAGTGGTATTTTGATTGCCCAAAATGGAAGAGAAAAAAATTCATTTTCGTCATTTCGTGATTTTTTATTTCCGAAAAGAAAAATCTGCTGCATAGACTGTTAAAAAAATTTGCAGTGTGTATGGCAATGATGCCTTAGGAGAAAGCACCATCTGTAAATAGTTTGCTCTGTTCAGAATCAGAAAATTTTGACTTGGAAGATGCAAAGCGCTCAGAACGCCCTTCAACTGTTGATGACCAAATTCAAGCATTGGTCACAGCCAATCCTCACTCTACGACACGGGATATTGCAGAAATGCTTAACATATCTCATGCAAGTGTCTCAAATCATTTGGAGGCTGCAGGATATGTTTCTTGAAGTGATATATGGATTCCTCACAATTTGACGGAAAAGAATTTATAGGACTGCATATCCATTAGCGATTCCCTCCTGAAATGCAATGTTAATTATCCATTTTTAAAGAGGTTGATAACTGGGGATGAAAAGTGGGTCCTGTACAATAATATTGTGAAGAAAAAGTCCTGGTAAAAACAAAGTGACCCACTGTTAACAACCCCAAAAGCAGAATTACATCCAAAAAAGGTTATACTGTGCATTGGGATTGGAAAGGTGTCCTTTATTTTGAGCTAAATCAGACCATTAATTCTACAGTATACTGTGTCCATTTGGAACAATTAAAGGCAGCAGTTGAGGAAAAGCGTCCAGCATTGGATAATCGCAAGGGATAGTTTCCCATTACAATAACACCCATCCTCACGTGTCTTTAATGACCCAGCAGAAATTATTAGAGTTTGGCTGGGATGTGATTCCCTTACCCACTCTATTCACCAGACCTTGCCCCAACAGATTTTCACTTATTTCGGTCCCTTCAAAGCTCTTTTAATGGGAAATACTTTAATTCACTCGAGGATTGCAAAACGCTTATAGAGAGAGTTCTGGGAGGACAGTATTATAAAATTACCTGAAAGATGGCAACATGTAATAGATCAAAATGGGTCATATATAATTGATTAAAAATATTTTCAAGAATCTCAAGTTTTTATTGAAATCACCAGTAAAAAACGCTACTAACTTATTTTACAACCTGATATACCTGGGTTATTCTCACTAGACTTGTCCAGTTAGCACTTCTAGCAGCATGCTTTTAGAAAACTCAATTTAAGATGAATTTTTGCGAGTTTTTTAGTGTTAATATTTCTAAAAAAATATGAATTGGAATTTTTCGCTCATGTATATTGCTAAAGTAAATAAATTATTTACTTCCTCTTGATTAGAGAAAAACTAGTATTTGCTGTTGGTCCTAGTAGAGCAAATTATTCAAGATGGTTTTGTACATTACTAGATTAAGTTGTAGATATATATTTATTTCTCTTTGGAAATATTTGAAAAGAATAATATCCTTTGTTATAGTGTCTGTTCTTTGACTGGCTGTTATTATTGTCGAGATTGTTTTAAATCATCAGTAATGCCACTACCGGGAAGAATACTGCATAATTGGGATTTCTCTCGGTTTATAGTTTGTGGCAAGGTTGCTACATTTTTACAAGAGATACAAGATTTTCCACTTTTTGATGTCAGGAAGATTAATCCAAAATTGTATTTAGTTTTCTCAGAAATGTCTTCTTTGCAGGTATTGTGGATTTATTAGATATGAGGATTTGCCCTCCAATATCAAAATTAAAATTGATAGATAATACTGCCTTTTAAGTTCTGGATTATAAAATTTTGTGATTTTGTAGAAGCTGAGACTTCAGTTAAATTTTTTAAGGATTTATCTTTTTACCTGTCACGATTCAGTGAAAGAAAGGATAAAAAGGATATTATGGCCCAGGGAGTATCTGTATGAACATGTCCATCTTTACTCTTTGACGGTAAGTGTCGTCTCTATTGATTAAATTTAATAAATGTAACAAATACCAATATAATGTTGTTTTGTTTATTAAAACAGGATCTTCTTGAAATACCTAGTGGAAAACTAGTAGAGCTCCTGAAAAGAGCAATTAAGATTTCTGTTGACCATGTTCTCACCTGCCAATTGTGTTCCCAAAAGGGATTTATTTGTGAAGTGTGCCATGATGAAAAAGCCATATATCCATTTGACATTGAGACAACATACAGGGTAAATTATTCTAATAATTGTAAATTCCTGAAAACTCTAATAATGTTTTTCAACTAAACAGCAATTAATAAAATTTGAATTTTTTAACTGTATAAACATTTTATTTTGTGAAGATATTAATATTAATCTTTTGCTAGCTTGAATTTTGGATAAATTTAAGGAAAGTGGAATTAATTTGAGAATCAGTGAGGAGTGAAGAACACTTATTTTATTGTGCCAACGTTTTGGCCTGAATTTCAGGTCTTCTTCAGGGTTACAGTTGCTGAAAAGATTGCAAAGTGGTGTTTTGAGGTATTTTCAGCTACTGTTGCCCTGAAGAGGACTTGAAATTCAGGCTGAAACATTTTTACAAAAAAAATGTATCTCTGACACTTCTCTTCATATTAATCTGAGGTAAACAATAACCATAGAATGGAATTAACATTGGGTTAATTGTGAACCAAACCTGATAATGCCAAAATAATTTTATTTTTAATAATAGCTTGTGTGATCCTTTCATTTAACTTCCAAGATGAAAAATTCAATATTTCATCAGAATATCAGTGCTTGAGCTGTGACACCTCTTAAATAAAAAAAAACACTTTATATTATTTGAAAAAAAAAAAAATTAATACTTCATTCTTGAGATATATCTAAAAAAAATCTTGAAATTAGAAAAATGTATATAGATATTCTACTAAACAATGGTTAGGACGAGATGTTTCTAGAATGTAGAATGCTAGATGTATTAGTTTTTTTATTATTTTGAAAACTATTAAAATCAATTGATTTTTTCGAACTTACGTGGTATTATTGACTAAGTGATGACATAGGAATATCTTTAGTTTCATATGCATGTTAAATTCACTGCATAAATATTTAAATTACAATTATTAATGTATTTTTGAATTTACTCAGCAAATTAATTAGCTTTGGTTCTAGTTAAGTATTTTTATATCAATTTTTTATGACTGTTATGGGTTTTGCTTTGGTTTTTAGTGTCCATCATGTAGAACAGTCTACCACCTTAGTTGTAAAAAGGATATATGCCCAAAATGTGAGAGGATAAAGAAAAGAAAAGAGAATGCCAGTTCCATGTCGGATATGTAATTGATAAAACCTCTTTTATCAATTATTGTCTTTGATAATCATGTTTGAAGTTTTAACATATTGTGATGAAACCTGAAGTGCCTAAAAGAATGATTGTTTATGGATATAATTTTAATTTGTTGGATGTTTGGTTTTTTTTTTAATGTATAATTTATATTAGTGAAATCGTAATTTAGTTTACTTAACATTTATTTTCATGTATTGGAAACATGTAAAATGTACCTTTGACTTCATGCCATTAATTGAAATAAAGGCTAGAAGTATATTGTTAATATATCAATGT
>NW_027105950.1:0-616 GCF_000696795.3 Halyomorpha halys
TTTTAATCCACTTACATGTATATTTCCTTATATTATTATTTCTTTGTTATATACTTAACAACAGGGGCAACAGTAGCAGCATGGTAACCCACCAGTCTATCAACCCAAAGGTTGTTAGTTCGAGCCCCGGCCCTACCTGTAATTTTTTAAAGCATATCATGATACAATACTCAGAGCCTCCCCCCGGGCATTTGTGAGGCCCGTTAGCATATGGGTGGCACTCACAAAAATAGGTGTGGGCGTGACGAACCCACCCTATGAAACCACGTCAAGAAACACTCGATGTATTACCGTAGTACATCGTACCTTGAATCTCCAAGGTCTGTCGCTCCTATAAAAAAAAATTATAAAATTTTTTTTGAAATGTTTTTTATTTTAATGTTCTGTCAATGTTTGTGTCTTGTTTTTTTTTCAATTAGCCCTGATGAAGCCCTGTAAAGTGGGACGAAACGTTCCTTAACAATAAATAGTTTTCTTTTACTATTTTGATACATTTATTTCTTCTACAATTTATTAGTCAAGATCTGTATTCAGAACTTCATCACACCTCATTGCATATATTAGTAACTATTTTATAATCCACCTACATGTATACTTCCTTATATTAATATTATTA
>NW_027105950.1:3985-4538 GCF_000696795.3 Halyomorpha halys
TTATAATTGATTGCTTTGTCAATGTTTTTTGTAATATGTACTGATTCAATTATTTTTCTATTCCTACTGTTCTACTAACTATTAACATAATATTCATTGCTCCATTATATTTAACTTAAAATAATGAGAATTCTTTTAAATAAACGAAAGTATGCTATAAATGATGATATTAATTGGCTTCGAAAACTATTTATAAAAGAATTTATATGTCACATACAAAATTAAACTTATTGCATATTGTTACAATGTAAATATATAGTCTGTTCAATTTGACTTCACTATCAATGTTCAGTATATTTTCAATGTTTTGTAAGTCGCAAGATACGGATATGGGTGGCTTTAAGATATATTGTCTATTTTCTTCAAAGCTTGGACAATGTAGGAGGATGTGATACAAACTATTATTAAAATAATTTTTGCAGAATGGACAGAGTTCGTTTGCCTTCAAAGTGATGGTTTTGCTTCCGTAGGTTTTTTTTAATTTAACCTATATGTTAAATATGCTTCAGGTTTAAGTAGGTTAAAACTGCAATATATATGTATATATATAAAT
>NW_027105950.1:6879-7928 GCF_000696795.3 Halyomorpha halys
CCAACTGTCGGCCTAAGCGGATTGGCATTATATGTTGCAAACCGGAAGCCGTATGCACCTCACGCTGGCTTGTCGCTAAGGCTTCCCTTATAGTTTTTTTTTTATTTTTAATGAAAACATTTGGCCTTACATGGTTGATATAACTTATATTATATATATTTTTGACAGTTGATTATGAGGGGGTATAGTCATACAAATGAAACCCCTAACTATATAAAATGTTCTTATTAAAAGAAAAAAAATAATAAAATAAATAGATAAGAATAATGATTCTCAATAAAAGAGGAAAGTAAAATTAATAACAAAAAATAATGATATTGCTACACTTAAATAAAACAAACAATTGTCTTCTAATTGTAAAAAGAAACAAGTTAATTTGAAAAAGGGAAGAGAGAAGAACAAAGAAAAAAAATAATAATGAATAAATAAAATGAGTAATAATAATAAGTAAATAGAGGTAGTGTGACTATGAATTAATTTTATATTTATTAAAAATTTATAAAAGAATGTCCTGCAGCAGTCTGGGCTTCTATCTTCGGGTTGAGGTTGGGTTTCCCAGGTTGTAGGTCACTGCTCCTTTGACTGTCGGCAACTGGGAGTGCAACTTCATGAACCGTTTTTTGATGTAATCCTCTATTGACTCCATCTGTAATTCGCGATGCAATTGGCTATTTCTTATGAACCAAGGAGCATTAACTGCGATCCTTAAGACTTTATTTTGAAAAGATTTTAGGTTTTTCCTTTTCGTGAAGGATGCACTTTACAGCAATTGTTGTAATAAAGTTTTAACAAATAGTGACTGTGATAAATGAATTTGAATTTATGTTTTTAATGTGAAAATTGACTAATTAGAAATTGTTGTTTTGACCTGGGCAGAATAACCTGGATGAAGTTGTGTTTTTAAATCATATAGTTCCAAAATTGTATTAAGATTGTCCCTGAGGATGGCCGGATTGGCCGAAACGTCAGACTTGCAAGAAAAATAAACTGTTGAAACTAAAATGGATAAAAATTAAATTATTTATTTAAACAACATTAACCAGTCTCAA
>NW_027105951.1:0-1322 GCF_000696795.3 Halyomorpha halys
AATAACTGAATTTAAAAAGAACTAATACATACATTTAAAAACCACATAACTCACCTTGAAATTTAAATTCTAAAAGCCTGAGTAGTTGGAGCCTGATATGGTATATATATTTTTTTAATCTCCTTTCTTCAACACACCAACTAATAATAGAGTTGAAGCAGCATTTGAAAACTTCGAACAACATGGGTTGTAGGGTCTTGTTTTAATGGCTGACAGGTCATTGTGGGGTCACTGGGAATGGAAAGGCAGACTAGCTATAAAGACAGGTCATCATCAAAATGTTATTTCATGGATCAAAGGAATTGGATGGGAAGAGTGGCTAGATGAATGGTACATCATGAGAGACAACAAGCTAAGAGAGAAAATGTTATATTAACCCCTCTTCGGATAGGCCATACTCGACTCAACCACTGTCATCTCATGGAATAAGAAAATATGTCGCTACTGCTGAAACGATCTCACCGTTAGGCACAGTCTTACTGAATTGCTCACGAACCACACCGATTCTCTTCAGATTTAAATGAAATGATGAGAGAAGATCCAACAACAATATCAAAACTTTTCACTTTTTAAAAATAATTAATATATATGATCATACCTAGTCTAACTCTAATTGCAGCGTATATGAGTGGATGCATAATTTAATATAGTTATTTACCCTCTAAATCAATTCTTCAATTGTAACTTTATAAAATGGAAATTGTAATTATGAATTTTCGATTGTAATTTTGTATCTTTTTCACTTTAATTATTTATTTATTGTAATTTACAACTGTACAAAATAATACAATAGGTAAAAATGTAGTATGTTTCATATACACTTGAAAATCTTGGGAAGGAACCACCCATTGGTGGTACTTCAAACATTAATTTAAACTAGAAGGTCCCGTGTCCATCTTCTTTTCAGACGCCTCGGAGGATTATCAGGGATTGTTAAGGATAAAAAATGGGTTAGGATGGTTATGGATTTTGGAATGAAAAAACGCATATCTGTTTTGGGCCAAATCTGCAACGAATGGGATGTTAAGGTCTTTGTGAATGAGTTTATTTGTAACGTAATAACGAGCATCAAGGATTTTACGTAGGATTTTGGATTGTAATTATTGGATGCGGGAGGAATTTGTTGGTTTGGTGGAGCCCCAGAGCTCAATTCCATATGTCCAAAATGGTCTGATTATCGTAGTGTATAATAATTTTTTGTAGTGAATGGGAAGTTTAGAGCTTTTTTTCTTTATTTTCATTTTTGTTTTCATCGTTTATTTATAAAATATTATTAATTTTTCCCTTATATTATATACAAATATATCTCATCTAGTTCTATA
>NW_027105952.1:0-1292 GCF_000696795.3 Halyomorpha halys
CGATTGCGTTATGAAATACTATGAAAAAGATTATTCCTATTATACTCCAAAATTTGGTGGACAGAAATTCGTACTATTATTAACTATATTATATCTATAGTTATAACTATATATAATTGTTGCGTGCGATAAACATTAATTATCGCACGCAACAATTTCTCTTATAATATTTCTATATTTCATACACTGGTAAGTAAATGTAAAATTTGACAATAATATCTTGGGTTTTTTTGTTTATTGTTTTTTTTTTTTCAAAATGAGATATAAAATTCGAATCCACGATAGAGAATTACATATTAATCCAATAACTCTAAAAAAAAAAAAAAAGGAAATGTTATTACATTTAATTTCTACTCGGACAGACAAGGCATGCCACATGAAGGATGGGACACGTTATTCAAACCTGTCATTTACATTTGATAAATAAAGAGAATATTCCCGTCTGAGCCTGACACAGTTACTGTTGTGATGGCGTATTTATTTATTCTTGGTGGTCATTGGCATCTATTTTTAACTGGATTTTCGCAAGAATCGATTAGGTGAAATTAGAAACGGGGCCAAAAATCGATTATTTCCAGGAAACTGTTCAGTTGGGAGGCATAGAATCGATAATTGTAAGTGAAAGCCTGTAGCTGAGTAGACACATCTTGTGTTACTCAACTAAATTAATGTTAGGTCATAAAATTAGATTTAATGTTTTATTATATAGCTTCATGAATGATCAAGATCAACAGTCAGAGTTAAATGAACAGGAGGTTAGTTACAAGTAGTTGAATGAATTTGGTGCAGATGAATCGAATTTTGTTAGGAGTGAATATTGATTTACTATATTTTTGATAACTGATTTGTAACTATTACCTAACCATTCAATAAGTGTAATATTCAACTAAAAATTTTATGTAAAAGGAAGATGGTCCGAGTGAGGTAAAAAAAAAAAAAAGTAATTAAACTATATACTGTGAGCCAACGTTTCGTCTCGCTTTGCAGGGCTTTATCAGAGCTAAAAATACATACATATACAAACAACATACGGATACAAACAACTAAAATAATGTAATAAAGAAAGATAATAGATAACATGAGATACAATTAAACTAAGATGTGACAAAATATGATTTAAATATAGGAAAATTTATAAAAAATTAAAAAAAAGTAAATTAAAATAAAAACTATAAATAAAGAAGAATCACAAGAACGTGTTAGACAAGTAATGAAAACGGAAATAATAGTAAATAAAAAAGTAATATAAAAATACAGTACACACCAAAAGATGGAAAAAGGGATTGCTGATT
>NW_027105952.1:6644-7999 GCF_000696795.3 Halyomorpha halys
CATTATAGCTAAATTAAATTATATGAAGTGGCAACCATAAATGGATGGTTCCTTGAAGAGTTGGTACACTAGCTGATTAAAGTGCAGCAGATGGCATAGAACTCTCCTCACAATGAAATGACCCCATTGTTCGATCCTCATAATTGTTTCATTCATAATTAATATCCTAATATGAATGCATATTAAGTTCAACAATAAAAATAATTAAAATAATGATTCCATTTTAAAATTTACTAAAGGGTAAAATTTTACAGTGATATAATTAAAAATGTTAGAAAAAAAACAAACTAAATTTATCAAAAAACTCTATAACAACAGAGTTGGTAAATGTAATTCAAACTACATGGTACCATATCTGTTCATTCGTCTCCCAAAAGAACTAATAAATATAACAATTACAAAGAAGACTAAAAAAGAAACGTTTTAATGTGTACTTTCATTCTTCTATGATCCTCGATAACTGATTTAGACACCATATGTGGCTGTGGTTTTTCTTAACTCCACAATTAGGATTAAAATTAACTATACAATGATGAGTGAATGTGTAAATGTGAGTTTAATTATGTATGTTATTTATTTAGATATACTTAGATCCTTATTTTTGTGTATTCTTGGATCATTTTGTTTTATTGTATCCTTTAGCTGCTCTTAAGTTTTAATGCTACTTTCATTTTTAAATTAGATATCATATTACATATTATATATATTATTGTATGAAGTATATATATTTTTCTTTCTCCTTTATTCAAACTCCTCCCTTCCCCATTAGTGGGCATTTGTTTGTTATGTTAGGTCTAAGAGTGTCATCATTTGTTATTAACCTTACTTTTCTCTCTTATTAAGATTTATTATATTTATTTATTTTATCTTAATTTTTTTTAACATTGTATATAGTGTTACAGGTATCTTTGGTATGAGACTATACCCCCATAATCAATTGTAAACAAAAAAAATGTAACTTATATTGACCACGTAAGGCCCACCAGGCCAATAAATAATCTGCTAATAAATAAATTTAAAAAAAATATGTCGTATTTTTACAATAGCCTTTTTCGCTGTAAAGCAGCCGACTAGTGAGATGGGCAACCTGCTAATCAGATTCCAGATGCAGACTCTGAATATTTAGATTTTTCATCTCGAATAAATTTAGAATTGTTGAAAAAAAAATTTATATACTTTTTTTTCAGAAAATGCTCTAATCTTGTAAAACTAAAACCAAATCGGTCAGTTAGGAAAAAGGTTTGTTGTTCCCCTACTCAGGTTTTGGGCCCCTTAACACCCAAAGGTTGTTATGAGGTTTGCTGACAAATATTTTTCAAGGAACTTTTTTTTTTTGCAATAAGACTTAAAATATT
>NW_027105952.1:8474-9760 GCF_000696795.3 Halyomorpha halys
ATCTTAATTTTTTTAACACTGTATATAGTGTTACAGGTATCTTTGGTATGAGACTATACCCCCCAAAATCAATTAAAAAAAAAAAATGTAACTTATATTGACCACGTAAGGCCCACCAGGCCAATCTGCTAATAAATAAATAAAAAAAAAAAATGTCGTATTTTTACAATATCCTTTTTCGCTGTAAAGCAGCCGACTAGTGAGATGGGCTACCTGATAGTCAGATTCCAGATGCAGACTCCGAATATTTAGATTTATCATCTCAAATAAATTTAGAATCGTTGAAAAAAAATTATATACTTTTTTTTTCAGAAAATGCTCTAATCTTGTAAAACTAAAACCAAATCGGTCAATTAGGAAAAAGGTTTGTTGTTCCCCTACTCAGTTTTTGGGCCCCTTAACACCCAAAGGTTGTTATGAGGTTTGCTGACAAATATTTTTCAAGGAACTTTTTTTTTTTGCAATAAGACTTAAAATATTGTGTCTTTTATTTGCAACGGAGCTCTTGCGGCTTAGTGGTTAATCGCAGAGAAAAAAACTATATAACTGTATGAATCAAATCTTTTGGGTTTGTTGTTTGTTTTATTAATTATTTTGGTTTATTAATTATTAGTTGTTGTATTAGTATATTAGTTTTTTTATTAATTTGTTGTTTTATTTATTATTTTAATATTTGTTATATTGGGGAATTCGTTATCAAATGAAATAAGGGTTGTGAAATAGAAGGGAAAGAAAAAAAAAAGGAAAAAATTGAAAAACGTGTAGTTGGTTTGTAGACTGGTATTAATTGTAAAAGAAAAGTAAAAGAAAACTGTGGAAGAAAAAAAAATGTTATCTATCTATTATATTGTATCATGTAAAAATATGTAACTAATATTTATCCAGTCATGGATTGATCAGTATGCTGTGTAATGTAACAACCCGAGGTATTTGGGCAGCATGAATGAATAAAGTATTTCTTTCTCTCTCTCTCTTATTGCTATTTAAAACTGTATATTATAATACATTTAGTAAATTTGATCTCAGTACTAAAATATATAATCGACGTGCTGTTTCCTGTCTTTTTAGTCTTTTGTGCGGATTTCTGGTTAGCCATTTGTCCAGATGAAGTCCATGGTAGCGGATCTGTTCGACAGGGGTAAGATCAACATTATTAAGGGAGACTGTAGGGCAGTCGGTAGGCTTACGACGAAGGGTAAAGGTGATTTGATGGGATTTATTTTAATCCTCCAATTACGACACCATTCTTCGAGGGCTGTGATATGAGATTGGAGAGTTTGGGATGC
>NW_027105952.1:11167-12549 GCF_000696795.3 Halyomorpha halys
TTCAAATGTTACAGACGGACAGGCAACTATACATGGAGACCTAATATCAGATCGTCCATAGTTGGCAACAAACAATTTAATCACATTTTATTTTTTAAAAACGGTTTTTTTACTGCCAATTAGTTAAGAAATTTAATTTAACAAGTTTAATAATTCTCCATAATTCACTAATGACGATTGTTGAATGAATGCTAAAAGATTGGTAAGGATTTTATTCTCACCAGGGCATTTATTTTAAATAGTAACCATGGAAGGGAAAGAGTGTGAATAAGATCAGGTGAATGATATTTATTCTGTTGCGCCTGTAGTGAGTTATCAAAGAGGTTCTATTAGGGTGTTGGGTAGAATTTGTACTGAGGCTCGTACAAAGCTACAAATAACTGATAGAGGTACTATAAATGGTGTCAGGTATGCTGTAGACTTCCTTCAAAATATGTAATTTTATTTGTACCATTTATTGGTGATGCTTTTGTACTACTCTAAGTTACAGCGATGCCACAGTGTTGCGTCGTCTGAGCACTTTAACATAGGTAAAATTAAGGAATTTATTAGAGTAAGGAATTTTCTACCAAGTAGTCCATACTTCAATTCAATACAGCATACCTGATATGTGGTAATCTTTCAAAAACATCAGATAGTTAAGAGGAGCCTTCAACAACTATGAATAGCACTAACGGAAGAGAAAAACGATGTTATTAAAATTATCTTTTCTTTTGATAATCCAAAACTACAATATAGCACATAACGTTTAAAAATGGAATTTGTATCATTAAAATTCCAAGCGAAATAAATTTTTTATTTATTATGTTAGTTGGCGGCCCCTTTTTGTGAACAGAAATAAGTAGAGACTCATTTCATACCTCAGACATTTCCTCAATTTCCCAAATCTTTTTAACCAAAAGCTGTAATAACTATCGAGGAATCTCACCCCTTCCTGTTTGCTGTAAAATATTTACGGTAATCCTAACTAGTCGAATCACGGGATACGCTGAAGAAATTATCGGAGACTCACAATGTGATATAAGACGAAATCGTTCAATTATTGATCAAATTTTTTCATTACGGCAAATCTTGCAGAAAAAGTTGGAAGGCTTACGATTCTATTGACCGCCAGAAGCTGTATAATATTCTGATTGAACAGGGAATACCAAAGAAGTTAGTAAATCTCCTACGGATGTGCATGACCGAAACGTTTAGTCACGAATCGGTAATCATTATTCTGAGAAATTCCAAGTTCGGTTTAAATTCGGGTTTAAAACAAGGTGATTCTTTATCACCTATCTTATGTAATCTAGCACTAGAATATGTCATTAAAAGTGTGATGAATACCGAAAAGGGTTTAACTTTGGGTGGTAAAATACCGGTGCTTGGGTATGCTGATG
>NW_027105952.1:15328-17193 GCF_000696795.3 Halyomorpha halys
CCAACCGTGGGACGCTCCCCTACAGGGTAATGAGACGGCGCACAACAACCTATGTTTAAATAATTAAAAACTCATAATGTCAAATTATCCGATACAAAATAAAAAAAAGTGACATCAAAATTAATTGGTTACAGATTAATTACAGTTTTGAACAAATTAGTTATAGAGTTAAATAAAAAAAAACACTCTACAATTAATATTTGATGCTAGTAATAATCTAAATTCCTAATTAATTTTAAAACAGCTAATCATTTTATAAATATGTGTATCTATATATGCTCATGATATTTTTATTAAAAATTGTTAATATAGTTTTTCCTTTTAATAGCATTTATTTCACTATTTTAAAAAAAGTTTCTATCCGATTAAGTATGCTCATTAACTATTTATAGTCAGATAGCCACGTATGGAAACGGAGTCTTAACTGTTTACAGGCCATTGTTGAAGTTTGGATACTTGAACGACAATTTAGATTTTTTAAAAATTAGCATCACCTTCTCAGGCGTACTCGTCATTTTAATTTGTAAAAAAAAAAACCGATATTATATGAAACTTTTATTTTGTATTTTTTTTTCTTTTAGCCCGATAGATATGGGTTTGAACTAATAAAAACTGATAAAAACTAGTTTTACCAGTCACGCCCTCATATCCATAATCTAAAATTACAAAACTATTTTTCTCAGCAATAGTATCTCAAATAAAATAATTTCTTATTTTCCATGAGACAAGATGTTTTACTCGCGATGTCGTTCATGGTGGGAAGACTAAGGTATTCGCGTATGGGTTATAAGAAGTTATAATATTGTATAAAAAAAAATCGTATAATTTTTTTTAGTAATATTCCTCCGGTTAATTAGGTTATAACTACTCAAAAAAGTATTAAAATGCCAAAAACTCAAGTTTTCTTATCCTCTCAACAAGGGAGAAAAAGAAAGTGTTTAAATAAATGCAAAGCGTAGACAAAAACAATTGCGTAAGGAAAAAAATAATAGTAATAAAATTAAATGTTACATTATTTATTTTAAAGACACATTGCCCACAGAGGATTATGACACAAGTAAATATTACATTAGTTGGAATTTCTTAAGGGGAATTTGACGAAATTTAAACTTAAAACTATGTACTCGTACAATTTTCTCCAAATTTCTTCCAAATTTGAGTCTCTCTTGATAGGTAGGATAGTGTGCACGTAAATTAGTAATTTTTCCATAATGAAATTTTAAAAAATCATTATAGAAAAATCTTTGTACCTAACCTCACAACCCTTGAAGATTTCATAAAAATATCGAATCTGTTTAACTGTTCATCCCACAACCAACAAGATAGAAGGGAGAGCTACCGTGTCAATAATATGGTCTATATTTTATTTTACTAATCACTATAAAATATCATAAGTTATACCATATAAAATATATACCATCATGATGAATTCATAAACATAAACATGTATGAATGTAGTATATGTATAATATATGTTATTACTTTATTTCATAAATTTAATAATATGTTGATTTAATTGTTGTTCCCATCACTTGTCGAATGGATTGAAATAGCATTGAAATGTTAAGATTGATAATCGCAGAGCCGATAAATAAAGGTCTGAACAGTTGACCGAAACGTAGATAGGAAAATTAATCAGAATATTAATAAGATGTTTACTCGTATCTAGAAGATTAAAGAATAGACGAGATTGGAAAGATCAGACAATACTTCCAGTAGCTGTCGACATCCATTGACCAACATGCTATTAAATCAGTTTTAGCGCAATCATCCCATCTATGTTTCGGTATACCCCTCGGACGTACTTCCCCCGACCATACCCACACCCACCAACCGTGGGACGCTCCCCTACAGGGTAATGAGAC
>NW_027105952.1:17243-17729 GCF_000696795.3 Halyomorpha halys
TATTGTATATTAATTTTAACATGTTTTTTTTAATTTATATTTGTTGCTTAAGTATCTATTTCATCCATTATTCTGTTAAAGGCACATTGGGCTGAAACCAAAATATAAAAGAGAAAATGAAGGAATGGAAAACAAAAAAAAAATAGAGAAAAGGGAAAGGATGGAAAAGGAGGAAAAAATCATTAAAACGATAACAAGAAAAATGAGAAAAAGAAGTAGAAAAAGGAAAAAAAAAAGATGAAAGAACCAAACAAGTGAAAAAAAAGTCATACTCTTGTGTTATATATTACTAATGTTTATAATTATTATTGTATACCTGGCTAGGCTTATTTATCGTAAGATTAAACATAGTGTCTGATTAGACAAATAAATATACTGTGTGACTAGCAATCCAATGATGTTGGGCATCACAACTTTGTATTTTAATAAAGATTTTCCTCCTTTATTTATGTACATTGATTGATATCGTGTAACATATTGAAAATA
>NW_027105953.1:0-654 GCF_000696795.3 Halyomorpha halys
TAAAATAACAGGGGTATAAAATGAAAAGTAAGATATAATAAGAAAAACTAAAGGTTGTAAATAGTAATTGAAAAGGGTAATAGTAACAGATAGATAAGATCTATTACTATTGCCCTTTTATTATCTGTTACTATTACCCTTTTCATTTACTATTTACAACCTTTAGTTTTTCTTATTATATCTTACTTTTCATTTTATACCCCTGTTATTTTACACTTATGTTTTTTCTTTTTGTAACTATAGTGTTTGTATCTTTTTTAGCCCTGACGAAGCCCTGCAACGTGGGGCGAAACGTTGGCTCAATAAAATAGTATAATTATCTACTATTTGAGTTTTTTTTTTTACCGCATCCGGACCATATTCCATTCATCTATACACACGGTCAATCAATAATCTTCCAGATTGTTATCATATATTTTTCCAATTCTAAAAAATTGTTGTTGGGGGAACACCGAACCGAGATTCTCTCCCCACTCGTGGGGGAATGGGCAGGACTTGAGTGGAGAATTCCATTCATTGCCAGAACTCCAATATAATTATTTACAATAGGTCTCTGGGCCACTGCCATTTCAACCTTCATAGATGGTTGTAGGGATGAGTAATAGGGATTTTAATAGGAGAATAGGATGATGAGTTAGTTTCTCATGGAATGTA
>NW_027105953.1:4099-4389 GCF_000696795.3 Halyomorpha halys
AAAAATGCTCAATTTTGTTTAAAACTTTTATGTTACCAAAAAATCGGAATAGCCTCATCATTATCCTCATAATTATTTTATCATCATCATTAGCATAATTATTTTATCCCCTTTACCGCTTGCGCAGTGTGAGTTTACGATTTTTAGAGTCTGGATCTGATGTCTAGTTTTCCTACTCCACTCCATATCCCGCCTCCTGAACGCCTCCTTAACACTCTCATTCCACGAAATGCGTGGTTATCCTCTTGGCTTTCTTCCCTCAACGCGAGTCTCATACGTCAGCATGTCAG
>NW_027105953.1:6417-7705 GCF_000696795.3 Halyomorpha halys
AATTTCTTGCAGTTAATTAACGAGATGTTTTTTTTTGTGGATGTTGAGGAATCTGTCAAGAAGACAACTATATCGGGGTGACGTTTCGCAACTTTTTTGTTTAACCTATATTTATTATAAGACTATTCCCAGAATCCAAAAATTGTATTTTGGTTTATATTGGCCATTTTTTATTTTAAAAAACATGTTTGCAATAGCAATCAGTCGCTATTGGAGGATATCTAACTAAAGGGAGTTACAACCCTTTGCACAAATAAAATGATTGCCCACCGTGCAGGTAGCTTCTGTGAATGTGTTTATTACGAGGGACGGATTACACATCAGGTGTACAATATAAAATAAAAAAACACACTATTGTATTTAACAACATTTATTTCAAAAATAGTCGGGTAACATGAAATCCTTATTTTAGGTTCAGTAATTAAGAAAGGAATATTATTATAGATAAAAAAAAATAAAATACATGTTTTTATCATGTTACTATGTCACCTACAGCAAATTTACTTGTTGTATATATGTGTATACAGTTGTAAATATCAATAAATAAATTATTCAAAAAAAAAATTCTGAGTCTGGCCGTTCCAACCCACTTGGCGGTAAGATTTCAAGCTAACAGGTTCCTTTTACGTTTTATTCTCCTTTCCCCCCTATCTTTATTTACCCATCTTTTTCTATTCCTTTCTTAATTTTCCTTAAACACGTTATTAGTTATGTTCCCCATATATTATTATTGTTGTTTTCAATTTTTTTTCTATTCATTTCTTTTGTTCAACTGTACTAAAGATATAATATATATTTTAATATATATTAAGGTCCTGAATGTTCCATATGTTGCCGATTTGGCCAGAACCAGTTACCATTCCTTGCATGATAAACTTCTCAACCACCCAAATCCACTTGTTTCTAGCCTGGCTTCTCCTTCATTACCTAATAATCCTCCTAGGCGCCTGAAAAGAAGATGGCCTCGGGATCAACATTTAACCATCTATCTACAATCTACTTCATACGGTCAACTATCTTCTTCATTTGTAGTTTTTAGGTATTCTTAAAAGTAAATCTTCAATTGCGCGGGACCTACGGGAAAAATGAAATTACCAATTGAGATTGTTATAGTAAAGAGAAGAATTAAAAAAAAGAAAAATAATAATGTGGCTCTTTTGTTAGGTAGGAAACAAACTAGAAATAAAAAGACAAAATAATTGAGTATCATAGATTGAGTGACCCATGGAAAAATAAAACAAAACTCTCATTTATAAAATGGGTACATACTTAAGTATTTTTAAGGTTC
>NW_027105953.1:8983-10197 GCF_000696795.3 Halyomorpha halys
CAATTCATTACCAAAGATTGATTTACATGACAATAATAAGGCCTATCTGGACATAGGCGTTGAGCCTCCACTAAACCTTCGAATACCTCTCGTATCCAATCCTTACAATCCAAAATCCTTCGTAAAATAAAATCATCCACAATGACCTTAATGTTCTGAATATAGGTAGCACTTTAAAAACATTTTTACAATATAAGGTCTCGAGGCCACCTTCTTTTCAGACGCGTCGGACATTGTCCGGACTAAAAGAGGAAGCAAGATTAGAAACTAATGGATTTGAGTGGTTAGGGAGATTGTAATGGAAGAATTGATATCTGGTTCGGGCTAGATCGGTTACATAGGGAACATTGAGGTCTTTGTGGATGATTTTATTTGTGACAAAGTAGGGAGCATTTAGAATTTTACGAATGATTTTGGATTGTAAGGATTGGATACGAGAGGAATTCGAAGGTTTAGTGGAGCCCCAGAGCTCAACGCCGTACGTGCAGATAGGCCTTATAATTGTCATGTAAATCAGTCTTTTGTAATGTGTTGGAAGTTTGGACCGCTTGTCTAATAAGTGCTGTAATAGTCGAAATCTGCGTGCAGTTTCCTGTCTTTTCAGTCTTGTGTGAGGATTCCATGTTAGTCGTTTGTCAATGTGTAGTCCAAGATAACGAATCTGTTCAACAGGGGTAAGAGCCACATTATTAAAGTATACTGTAGGGCAGTCAGTAGGTTTACGACGGAGGGTAAAGGCTGATATTTTAGTTCATTTTTATGAAATGTTGCTTTTTAAAAGGCTATATCTTGAGAATTATTGGACGTGAATAGCTCTATTAGGACTTACATTTTATCAAATTTACTCTTCTTTAAATAATGTTCTCTTAGGTTTTCTAGTGTTGTTGGTAGTTTTTAAGATATATATTTAAGAGCTCCGAATGAAAAATTAATTTTTTTAAAGTTGTGAAACAGCCAACCCTTTTTTTTATTTCCCTTAACTATACTTGGCACACTTATCAATTTTAACTAGTAATTATACATATTTTTTACTAAAGTAATAAAAAATTGGGGTGAAATAACTACCTTTTTCACCCCGACTTTTGTACTTTAAAGTATACCTTGCCTATATAACAATTCTGCCTGCAAACAGTATCTCGCCATTTACAATGGAAGAGACGTAGCGGAGAGCAATATCACGGCCGTGACAGTGGAGTGGTGACATTGTCACTCCA
>NW_027105953.1:13782-14403 GCF_000696795.3 Halyomorpha halys
TCAAATAGTGGATAATTATACTATTTTATTGAGCCAACGTTTCGCCCCACGTTGCAAGGCTTCGTCAGGGCTAAAAAAGATACAAACACTATAGTCACAAAAAGGAAAAAAGAAAAAACATAAGTGTAAAATAACAGGGGTATAGTAAAGTAGTTACTTTATTATTAATTTTCTATTATATTTTACACTTTTCTGTATCCCCATTCATTTGGTATATTTTGTTTCTTAATCACTTCTTATCCCATTAGTTTATATACTGCGAGCTAAGCAGTTTCGGAAATGGAAAGTAACAAGCATTTTCTCGCCTACAACCTAGCTTTTATTTCCTCATCAATTTCGTTTTTTCTAGTTACCGTAGAACCTAAATACTTAAATCTATCTACCTGTTCAAACGTATTTCCTCCTGTTAACGCCATAATATAATTACCTTGTAAATAATTGTAAGCAGTATTTGAGTTTTATTAGTATTTAATTTAGTTACATTTATTTTTATTTGTATTGTTTTATTTAGATTTAGTTATTTGAAAAGAAAAAAAAAATGTGTAATCACACTGTGTCACCTGACTCAGAATAGGACATACCCGACTGACACACATCCACCTCATAACAGGAGAGGCACCT
>NW_027105953.1:16310-16860 GCF_000696795.3 Halyomorpha halys
GCCTCTTCACGCCGCATCACGTGTCGTTATTATTTCGAGAAACAGGTGGTTTTTTTGGTCTTGTAAGCAGTGAAACGCATCCCTCATAACGCTTCGGCTGCTACAGCTCAGTAAGTTCATGAGGTATCTATAGATCTACCATTATACTTTACAAATAGTCTTCAAGTGTCGAGAAACTATCAATACTCTTTAACCGTTTGGTGAGGGTTTTCTTCCACAGTAAACCTAAGTTCACCGTCGCCAACTGCTGGTCTTCCTCTGAGTTGGTTATTCAAATCTGGGTTTCGGATTTACATAGTCCGAATTTTCCGGTTCTTTTTTGAATTTGTATAAAGTCGAGGTCGGGGGTTTCATTTTCTGATGCCCCCCCTTGCCGCGGACATCGGAAGACCCCGAAGACGCCGCGACTGCAATGCCGCCTCAGGCTATGCACTACGCAAGCTAGAACCTGGTACTACAAGAGCCCAAGAGGAGAAAAAAGGCAGTTATCTCACCCCAATTTTTGATTACTTTAATGAAAACTATGTATAATTACTAGTCAACATTGATG
>NW_027105953.1:18445-19693 GCF_000696795.3 Halyomorpha halys
TTAAGAGAAATATATGCATGTTCATTAATGAGCATAAAGTCCCATATTTTCAACCACCCATTTGTTCCACACTTTTAATACAATTTAAAATACAATCGGGGTATCTGAAATACAGCACGAGAAGGTCTCGATAAACACTGGGTCACCAACCAAAGATTTTTCAAATAACCGGTGAATGGTCCGTTCGTTACAACGCCCTTCCCTTTACACCGTGGTTACGTTTCTTGCAGCTTGGGCTGCCGAGAGTTCTAATTAAACTAATAAAAAAAAACAACTTGAAAATTACGTGTTTTCATGGTCATATTTGATGGCATACTAAACAATATGCAATCCATTAGAATGATAGTATTATCAAAAGGGGGAATTAATAAATAAAAGTACATTAATCCTAGTTTAACTTCGTTAATAATAAAAACAAACATTTCATATATAATGATCCAATAATAATAAAAATAAACTTAATGATTTAAAGCTAACAATAAAATTGAGATAATTTCAGTGATTTTATTACAATCAAATAGATATTGTTTTATGGAAGTCTATTTAATTATTACAATTACTATGAATGACATTTGGTCATATTTTTTTTCTATTGATATAATTATTACCTGCAGCTTCAAGAGAGAGTTCAAATATGAGACGGCCTGACGGGTATAATAATAATAATAATAATAATTATAATGCAGCTATAATATAATTTAGTTGATTTAAAAATTTATTTCCTAATTGCAATCGCCAAAGCAGACATTACATCAGGCCAATACAAAAAACTCAAACGGTTCTATCCTTTATTTTTGCCCTCTTTATAATTCTCATTAACATATATACTCGTTTTTATTTTTATCTTTATCACTATGCCTCTCCAAATCACAGGTTTCATATAAATTACTTCAATCATTTATTTATTTTCTTTTTCTACAAACAGTGCTAAGTTATTTATGCATATAAATATGATAAATCAAAGTTATAATTTTTTTTTTCAGTATTACATGCCATTGGAACCTGTTCGCTTTGTTTTCGAAGTCTGAATCGTTTTTTATCGGCGCCAAAAAAGGTAGTAATGAGATGTTTGTGGAAAGGCGCGTACTGCGGGAACCCATAATTTGGTAACAGCTAACACAATGTGTTCCAAGCCCATACGTAAATTTTAGATTATATTCCTTTATGCAAATTATTTTCCTAAATGTCAAAATGTCTTATTTTTTAAAAATTATATATTCATTTTTATTTTCCAGGATCCACTATCTT
>NW_027105953.1:21573-22070 GCF_000696795.3 Halyomorpha halys
ACGACTAAAACACTCAACAAATGTCCAAACTATAAAACTATAAACGCAGACAGGGCTGCTAATGACGCTATCAGGGCCACTAATTAGTCGCAACTGCTCTAAAAAAACTAAGATGGTCGCTCCGTTGCTAGGTGACGCAACAATGATCACCCCTAGCAACTGTCTCTATTACTCATTATTATAAACAAATATAATTACACATTTTTCTTTTCAAATAACTAAATCTAAATAAAACAATACAAAAAAAAATAAATGTAACTAAATTAACTACTAATAAAACAATATACCTATATAACTAAAACTAAATACTAAAATACTATTTACAACGTAATTATATTACGGCGTTAACAATATATACATATATAAAATATTTTTCGGAGCAAGATAGTTCGGGTGATGTTAAGTTACCAATAAACTTAACTGTATCAGTAAACTAACAATAAAGTTATCAAAATAGTAACAACAAACTATTTATTGTTAACTAACGTTTCGCCTCA
>NW_027105953.1:22120-23944 GCF_000696795.3 Halyomorpha halys
TCACGTGTCGTTATTATTTCGAGAAACAGGTGGTTTTTTTGGTCTAGTAAGCAGTGAAACGCATCCCTCATAACGCTTCAGCTGCTACCGCTCATCTAGTTCATCAGGTATAGATCTACCATTATACTTTACAAATAGTCTTCAAGTGTCGAGAAACTATTCATACCTTTAACGGTTTGGTGAGGGTTTTCTTCCACAGTAAACATAAGTTCACCATCACCAACTGCTGGTGGAGGTCTACCTCTGAGTTGGTTATTCAAATCTGGGTTTCGGATTTACATAGTCCGAATTTTCCGGTTCTTTTTTGAGTTTGTTTAAAGTCGAGGTCGGGGGTCTGATTTTCTGATGCCCCCCCCTCTTGATGTGGACAGCGGAAGACTCCGAAGACTGAAATGCCGCCCCAGCCTATGCACCATGCAAGGACTGCTACGACCTGACTTGCCTTTACCATCATGCCAGAGTCCAGAACGCGATGGCCAGCTACAGAGAGAGAAAGACGTCTTTCAGATACCAGGCGAGGATACATAGTTTTCACCATTTCGCCTTGGCGAACCTGCATCGGAAAGCGGCTAGAAGACATCACACACCAGATAAGCGATTTCTATTACCCATGAGACCATCCAATACTAATGTCTATAATTAAAATATTATTATATTACAGCTAACACACTGACCGCAAATTTTGATTTATCCTTAGTTATATATTTATCGTTTATACTTGCCCACGCTCAGCGGAGAAGAGAGTGAGTTAAAGGAAAATAAAAAAAATGTATATAATCGCAAAAGAAAAAAAAAAAGAAAAAACAATAAAGAATAAATTACTTCTTAGGCGCCACGTTATTTTGTCTTGGAAATAAAGAAAACCTCGAAGCATTATGCCCACAATATAACTAGAATATACCACTATATAAACAATTGTTGAATTATGACCACTGGCGAATACTTTTACATGTAGATAACAGAAAACCTAGGGTTTTACCTACCCATCTGTTGAATTATCGTAATATTCCGTGAACAACAACAAAAAAAAAAAACATAAGTAAATTACCAAGTTGAAAGCAGAGAAAGAACAGGAGAACTATATGTACAAAAGTTTAATAATAATAAGAAATATATGTACACAGAATGAAAAAGGAAAAAAAAAAGAATTCTTATCATTTAATAACACAATTAAAACTTATAGGTTGACTTAACCTTAACTTGAAAACTATATTTACATTATTATCCAAAAGAGTATAAAAGTGAATATAAAACAAAATAAAATTTAGGTTTGGGTGCACTCCTGGCCAAACATAAGGTTGTCCGATCTTTCTCTCTCACCTTCCCCAAAAGTTTTAGGATGACACCTGCTACAACTCTCTTATCCAGGACGTGCTGAATAAACGTCACTGCACTATATCCCCACTTCTAGTGTTAATGACCGTCCATTGAAGCAGAACACCATAATTTTGAAAAAACAAAACACATACGGTTCTCATATGGTGCTTTTTCGGTTCAAACAGTAAAGACAGAGAGGCTTTAAACTATTACCATTTCACATTGAACAATCGTAACGTGTTCCAAAATCAAACTGGCACCTTCATAAAACAAAACCCACTCGTCTGCATATATCGCTCGTGTTTTTTTTTTCACCATGACAACCATAAGTCTACGCAGATATCACCAGTGTTTTTATTTCACCATGGCAGCCGTAACCCTAATTGCCCCTCCATGGAATTAACACTTAAACTTAAGAGAAATATATGCATGTTCATTAATGAGCATAAAGTCCCATATTTTCAACCACCCATTTGTTCCACACTTTTAATACAATTTAAAATACAA
>NW_027105953.1:25019-27956 GCF_000696795.3 Halyomorpha halys
TATATTCCTTTATGCAAATTATTTTCCTAAATGTCAAAATGTCTTATTTTTTAAAAATTATATATTCATTTTTATTTTCCAGGATCCACTATCTTCACAATATGAAATAAATATTAAGTGTTTACATTAGATACAAGTTGTATTCCCGATATTATCACGTGACCACCATCCAATTAGCTTTGTAGATAATATAACTGAAAATAGAAAAAAAAAACATACTTGCACGATACTAGACATTGCAAAAACATTCGACTGTTTAAAAAACTGTCATGATTGTACTGTCGCTATAGCTCTGGCCTGACTGTTGATAGTACAAGTAATGTTTTAAAGTTTGGGTTGATCCACTAGTTTATAATCCTTGCTTCCTCATCCATTCCTGACAATCCTTCGAGGCACCTACAAAGAAGATGGCCTCGAGATCTTCTAATGTATAAATATTATTAGTATGATACCAATAGGCAGTTTCTCTACATGTCTGTATCATACCATTATGATATTACATCAAATTTACTGGTGTATTTTTATGTTAACTCAGTTGTAAATATCATTGAATAAAAAATATATATATAGTTACCAATAAACTTAACTGTATCAGTAAACTAACAATAAAGTTATCAAAATAGTAACAACAAACTATTTATTGTTAACTAACGTTTCGCCTCACTTGACAGGACTTCCTCAGGTCTAAATAAGAAAACAAGGTACAAACATTTTAGAATTAACAAAGCATTAAAAAAAAAGAAAAGTTGAAAACAAATTGTTAAGATAACAACTGTCTTGAATTTTTTTTCGTTTTAATGTTCAACTGAAACCTTTTCAGCCTTGCAGTGTTTGTATCTTTGTATTTAGTCCTGAGGAAGCCCTGCCAAGTGGGGCGAAACGTTGGTTAACAATAAATAGTTTGTTTATAGTTGTTTATATATTCTTCTAATATAAAAGAATTATTTTTAAAAACTGGAAATGAATGTGTAATCTCTTATTTGTTCAATTTATTAAGAATTCGGCTTGTGTTACATTAAAATTTCCTTTGTTCGTTTTATAATTTAGAGATACTATTTTAAGTTTTAGGGCAAATGTCTAAAAACGACGTTTTTCTGCTTATCGTCATTACATTTGGTTATTTTGATATTTTGTGACAGCTCACTGTCATCGTATATTTCAGACAGTTAAACGTGGCAGCTAATACGACAGTTAGTCCATTTACATTACTTTTGATATTAACGATCACACCATTTAAGCCAAGTTATACCAGTCAATCCAAATAACCCATCTACACGCTTGCGCACGCGTGAATTTGCCTATGTATTAGGTTTATCGGAGATAATACCCCCACATGGTTTTTTGTTTATTGTTGCTTAAATTAAAGGCGTAGAACCCTCTGGCCATCAACGCCTATGGCATGATAAAAATTATGTAAAAATTAATAATAAATAAAATTAAAATCTAAGAGGAGTTATGATTTAGAAAGAAGGTGATGTGCTTTTAAAAATTCAAACACTAATGTAATTTTAGCTTCCTCATCTGTGAGAGCTTCTGATAAATGTGGGGTCAGTCCTATCCTGTTTCTTGTTGGCAAATAGTGAGTACATTCTTTTAAAATATATATAATGGTGAGAATGGACTGAAAATATTTGCACGTTGGAGGTGGCAGTTTTCTGATCAGGTGAGAAAGCGTGAGGAGAGTATGACCTATTCTCAAGCGGGTTAGAGCAACTTCCTCCCTGCGGCTAAAAGTTATACATCCCCACATGTGTAATTTCATATAATATAATATAACAGATATAAAATAGTTAGTTAGGTGTATATATACAAGAGAACGGAGGAATTATGAATCCTGGATTACAATGAACTAAGAGCTGCAGATTGCAACCTGTTGCTGCAGTAGACGTGGGGACGTGCGTCAGATTCGCGATAACCTTTATGCCTTTTACAGTAGTTATCAGTCTCCATCTTCCTGCATTCAACTACTTACCATTTCAGTTATTACTTCTGCTATATTTTGCCCTCTTTGTATTTATTTTACTATTTAATGAATATTATCTACTATTTATGTTGTTATTCTTCTGTCTTATGTCCCTCTTGATGAATTCAACACTCTAATATCATAACTAAATTTAAAAATTCGACGTAAACGTTTGTTTTATTCTATAATTCTTATATTATTACTCTGCCATTAATAAGTAGATGGATAGATGCCATAAGTCATAAATATATGTCTGCAAAATAAATGGTACATTGTACAAGATGAAGAAATCTGCAGTGCCTGCATACCATTTATATTTAACAGATTATACCATATTCTTCTCCCATGCCCATCATCCAATGTACATAGAGAGAGGTACCTGCAGCAATATATATCCGATTCACCTCCTTATGTTAATGTAGAAAACATTCTTAATATAGACAGTATCGAGAAAGTGAATCATATATATTTATTTTTATTATAATTGGAGAAGTTTGTCGGGGGGTGCGGTCAGCAAAGAACAACATAAATAAACAAAACCATATTTACTTATTTTATGCCGACGTTTCAACCTGAGTTTCAGGTCTTCATAAGGGGTTGTGGCGTAGAAGGTAGGCTCGCAACCTTATATATAGCTATTTATTTATATATAGCCATATATATATAGCCATATTATTATATATAGCCAATATATACTCTACTCCTGAAATGACACCATACCTTACCAATTGAATGCTTATTCTCAGTGCTTTTTTATCATTAGGGTATAGACCCGGTTTATGTTAGTTTTATTATAATTTTTTATTGTTTGTATTTATTTTATATTGCTTGGAGTATATATAATTAATTCATAAATGAAGTAAAATTATGTTTCTAATATCAGATAACCAATGTTTATTATATATAATAAGAGTTTAAATTGCTGCAAGCTTTATTATGAAGTGCGGGAAGCAACTCACATGAAGGCACATTTT
>NW_027105953.1:30879-31401 GCF_000696795.3 Halyomorpha halys
AAAAAAAAAAAAAATAAAATAAAATAAAAAAACTCTTAAAATATATACAAACAAAAGGATTATAGCTTTTCTAAAATAATATTTACTTTGTTATTTTATTTTTATGTGAGATATTTGTGGTGTCGTCGTAATGATGAACACAAATAAGTAAAATTTATTTGTATTTTATTAGCATCCATGTTTCGGCCTAAATAGAAAAAAAACTAGATTAATAATAATAATATTATTATAATAAAAAAAACAGCAGTATAACATGAAATTAAGAAGATAACAAACAATAATATGACAATAGAGGACTACATAAAAAAAAGGTTCATGGAGTGCCAATTCCCAGTTCCCGTTAAAGGGGCAGTGACCTACAACTTGAGGAACCCAACCACAACCTGAAGACTTGTGCTTAATAAGCCCAGGTTGCTGTATGACATTCTGTTACAAGTTCTATATTTATCAGTTCTGTTATTGTCACTCTAAAACTTTATTTTATTTTAATTTTTTTCTCTTTATCTTTTTCTTAAATTAATT
>NW_027105953.1:31452-31891 GCF_000696795.3 Halyomorpha halys
AATGGAAGAGGAAGCAAGGTTAGAAACGAGTGGGTTTGGGTGGTTAGGGAGTTTATTATGGAAGAAATAATATCGGGAAAAAAGTAATTAAAAATCTATATACCGTTGCTTTCATAAACTCTAACTATTTCATTATTATAGGTTACCTTCTAACATTATTATTTGTCACCATCTTATAATTTCTTCTTTTAATCCCACCTTCTAACCAGTCTCATCTTTTATTGAAAACTCCTTAGATACATCACTCATAGTCTATTTCTCATTACCAATAAATCATTACACCAGGATTTGGACATACCATTTGTGACTGGCATAATATAAAAAACAGGAAACTTTTCACAGGACACAAGAAGACTGAAAAGCCTCAGGAGCATGGATCTTCTACTTTAGGTGGAAGTACTACCTCAGGAGTGTCTTCATTCGAAGGCTTCTTCACTCA
>NW_027105953.1:34651-35548 GCF_000696795.3 Halyomorpha halys
GAATCGCTAGGCCATCTTCTTTTCAGACACCTCGGAGGATTATCAGGGATCGTTAAGGATAAGAGATTATAAACTATTTCGGACCAAATCTCCAACGAATGAGATATTCAGGTCTTTATTTTACCTGTAGTCTTGAAAACTATTACTCCTACGAATATAAACATCATAAACTAATTTATAGTACATTATAATAACTTTGAATGTTACATCTAATGGTACCTGAGACATGAATTTCCCGAAATAAATTCTCTAACTACTGGTTTTTTTTGAACATTTTTTAAGAAATGCTACTTTTTAAAAAAGTATTATCATGGGAACTCTTAAACGTAAATAGCTCCTATAGGAACCATATTTTAGCAAATTTACTCTACTTTAAGTGATGTTATATTTAGGTTTTTAGTGTTGTTGGTGGTTTTAAAGATATAGAGTTCCGAATTAAAATTTAGTTATTTTTAACGTTTTGAAACAGCCGTTATTTTTTACTTCCCTCTACCTGTACTTGGCAGACTCATCAATTTTTACTAGTAATTATATTTATATTATTTTTTTCTGGTGACCATTAACCATACAATCGGTCATAACTCTTCATAAAGCTGATCTTTTAAGATGGTTTTAATGCTCTTATATAAGTTAAATATTAGTTTCAAATAGAGAGAAACTTTTCGAACGTTTTATTATTTATCTCCGGTTCTTATTTGTTTAGTTAGATCCAGTTTGAGCCATCCAGTGCAGATTATAGAGCCTTAAACCACTCCCAATAATACAAGAGCCCAAGAGGAGAGAAAAGGCAGTTATTTCACCACAATTTTTGATTACTTTATTGAAAGCTATGTATAATTAATAGTCAAAATTCATGAGTCTGCCAAGTATAGGTAGGGGATATAAAAAATGGCGGCT
>NW_027105953.1:37333-39028 GCF_000696795.3 Halyomorpha halys
CAACTATAAATCAATTTATTTTAAAAAATATCATAAAAACTACTATTTCTACAAAGGCAAAGGTCATAAACTTCTTTATAGTCCATTAAACTAGCTTTAATTGGAGTGCAAATAGACATCTGTACGTCACATAGTTCCTGAGATATAGAATTCTCAAAATAAATTAACTAACTACTAATCTTTCAGTAGGTTTTTAAGAAATTTTGCTTTTTAAAAAGCTAAATCTCGAGAACTATTGGACGTAAATAGCTCTTCTAGGGCTAATATTTTAGCAAATTTACTCTCCTTTAAATAATGTCCTCTTAGATTTTCTAGGGTTGTTGGTAGTTTTTAAGATATAGAGCTCCGAATGAAAAATTAATGTTTTTTAAAGGTTTTGAAACAGACGCCATTTTTTATTCCCTCCTACCTAACTTGGCAGACTCATGAATTTTGAATATTAATTATACATAGTTTTAATTAAAGATATAAAAAATTGGGGTGAAATAACTTTTTTCTCCTCTTGGGCTCTTGTACTATTATACCGTAGTTTCCAGTTTTTTGGATGTCTCTCCAATATAATTTTTTCATAATTTTCACAATAAAGATTGATTTAACATGTTGTTGTAGTATAAGCCAGTTTTAATATTTCTATTATCATATTCTAGTATTTTTTTTTTATTTTATCAATATTTAATTCAATATCTGGAACCTTTTTATCTTCTTCCCTATAAAATTATTGATTGTCTTTTTATATTTGAAACTTGCATTATTGATTTTATTTTTTTTATTCTTAATTTAAAACAAATTTGATCCTTCTTTTCACTCAACTTTATTCTTTACAACGTTTCGACCCTCAGGCCATTCTCAAGGAGACATTCATATTGATGTCATTTTCTTTTTTCAAATCTTAAAAATGCAGGCTGTATGTAAATGAAGAAAGGAAGAGAAGTGTTTTATAAAAAGTTTAAATCTAGGAAAAAAGTTATTTATAAAAGGTTATATGGGACAAAGGCAATTAGCCTGCAGTTTTAAGATTTGAAAAAGGAAATGACATCAATATGAAGGTATCCTTAAGAATGGCCTGAGGGGCGAAACGTTGGAAAAGTTGTAAAGAATAAAGTTGAGAGAAAAGAAGGATCAAATTTGTTTTAAATTAAGAATAAACTAAACCACTCTCAAACAAAAATAAATAAAATTAATCTTTATTTTTTTCGTTATTAGTTATATAATTTTTTTTAAATAAGTTTTTTTGTTGGTTTTTCTCGATTTTTACTCATATTCTGTTAGTTATTTTATTTACTAGGCTGACTCTCTTCTGTATGTCTCCAGTCTGTAACAGAGGTCAATAAGTATTTGTTAATGAACTTAACCTTGACAAGGAGATGTAAGGATTAGGTAACCACTTTCGTACTTTCCTCTCGTTACCTAAGAGAGCGAACCGAGAAGAGTTCGCTAACGGTGTTATCTCGTTGCGTGCCGAGGGGGCTACCGTTATTGCTAACTGTTACTGCCATTAGCGGGGGCGGACCGTTAACTTCGCGGGGGCGGGCCGAAACACGACCTTTCGCGTTCGTCGAACCCGCGCCACTTTCTAGGTCACGGGCGGTCATCTTGTGTAATGAGTTGTGTCCTTTGGCAGGACTGTCGGTATTGTACCGCTACTGCACCAATCAGCAAGGAACTCACGAGGAGGAATTTGAATTACTAGAGCAA
>NW_027105953.1:39887-41447 GCF_000696795.3 Halyomorpha halys
TTATATATTAAATTTTATATATAATCTTTTCATTTTCTTGTTTCTTGTGTAGTGGTTATTTACTGTGTGTTCCTCTTGTAACAATAAATATGACTCTTTAGATACGCTCTTTACTTGTCAACACAACAATATTCACAGACATATTTAACAAAACATTCATAATTATTATTAACAGAAATATTAAGTTTTTTTTTTAAATGAAAAAAAACACCTAGTTTGTATTGTTAATTATTATTAATTGTTTGTTAGTTTTGAAAGGGCGTTTAACAGCCTGATCATCAACGCCCGTTGGTTGTTGGCTTTGGTAAGGCCTAGTTGTTATAGTCATAGCTTTGGTATGGTTTACTGATCCGCACCCATTGTAATTAAATTTGTGGCAATTATAATTTGTTTAATAATCGTTAGGATATTGGAAAGGATGGTGAAAAACAGATAACTGACTGTTCTAATTTTAAAAATAAGGCAGGTTAAATAGATAATTATAATAATTAAAGGCTGGTTATTAAGTTAGTCTGATGGATGAATTTAATGACTTTTACAATTACAGATTCGTCGTTTCTCAACGCCATTGGGACATTTGTTGGTAACCCTAACTGGTTCAGAGTTGATGGGTAGTGACGACATTCTTCAAAAATGTGTTTGACGGTAAGATTGCTATTACATTTTGAACATTTTGGAGGTGCTTCTCCTGTTATGAGGTGGATGTGTGTCAGTCGGGTATATCCTATTCTGAGTGATTATTAATAGATCATATGGCGAGAGGTTTCAAATAGGTTTGCCACTAAAACAAATGTAAAATAATGAAACACTATATGAATTATAAATAACAATAGATTTAGAAGAAATATACTACGGAAATAAAAATGTTATTAATAATTTCGACATTGGCAAACCCATTTCAACCATTTGCTAACGTCGACTAATGCCACTGAGGAGTTGATCTAATAATAATATTCTTGCCAACACAGTTATAATTGTTTAAATAAAATAGCTTATATTCAATTTAATGTCCAAAAACACTTTATTTCTTTAAAAGTCCAACGTTTCGGCCATCTTCAAGCACAATCTTAAATACAAACTTACACTCGCTTCAATAATTTAAAGCTTTTTGCATGCATTTAAGTCAAAATTGCCCTTCACATTAATAATAAAACTTTTAATTACAAATCAATTTAACTCTATTATACTTTGTTATCATTACATTATTTGTCTTTGAAATATTTAAGATTGCCCTTGGGGATGGCTTGAAGATTGGCTGAAACGTTGGACTTTTAAAGAAATTAAGATGTTTTGAGACTTAATTTGGATATAAGTTATTTAATTTAAACGTTAGTTATATTTATTTTTCTTCATTTGAAAAGAAGCATATGTACTTTATATTTTATATTCATTACAAAAGACTGATCTACATGACTGTAATAAGGTCAATCTGGACATACGGAGTTGAGCTTTGGGGCTCCACTAAACGTTCGAATTCCTCTCGTATTCAATCCTTACAATCCAAAATCCTTCGTAAAATCCTCAATGCTCCTTACTTTGTCACAAATCAAATCATCCATA
>NW_027105953.1:47770-48433 GCF_000696795.3 Halyomorpha halys
CTTTTTCATGAAGTTTTTTTGACCTACTTTACTGAAATGCTTGGTATGTTTTTTGTTTTTTTTTAATTTTTAGTAAATGAAAAATCCTTTTTTTAGGATCAGTAACATTTTTCTTCTTTTTCTTTAGACATTGACAAATCGATGAGCATATAATGAGAGAATAGAGAAAATCGCATGTCACTACAAGTCTGCTCTCAAAAGTAAAAATTGAAATTTTTTTTAAACAGGTTTCTAACATACGATGAAAAATGGGTTACCTATAACAATGTCGCCAGCAAAAGACAGTGGCTTGCCACCCCTACCAGATTCGTAAGCAAGCATCCATAACAAAAAGATTTTATTGTGTGTATGGTAGGATTATCAAGGGATAGTTCACCATGAGTTGTTGAAGTCAATTTTTTTGTAAATTCTAACATTTAAGTTTTTCGACAGATGGCAAGAGCTAAGAAATTTTGAAATTGAAAAATAACAAGCATTTCCCGCCTTTATTTCATCAATTTCGTTTTTTCTAGTTATCGTAGAAGCTAAAAACTTAAACTTACCTACTACTTCAAATGTATTTTCTTCTATATCTATATTACCGAAATTGCTTGGAAGAGGTAGATATATATATATATATTTTATTTTTTAAGAGGGAGGTTATAAACATTTGTTTGACCGAAT
>NW_027105953.1:48893-49305 GCF_000696795.3 Halyomorpha halys
TAACATACGATGAAAAATGGGTCACCTATAACAATGTCGCCAGCAAAAGACAGTGGCTTGCCACCCCTACCAGATTCGTAAGCAAGCATCCATAAAAAAAAAATTTATTGTGTGTATGATAGGATTATCAAGGGATAGTTCACCACTTTGTTGAAGTCAAAGTTTTTGTAAATTCTAACATATAGGTTTTTCGACAGAAGGCGAGAGCTAAGAAATTTTTGAAATTGAAAAATAACAAACATTTCCCGCCTTTAACCACGCCTTTATTTCATCAATTTCGTTTTTTCTAGTTACCGTAGAACTTTTTTTTTTAAATCATTTATTTATTGTAATTTACAACTGTACAAAATAATACAATAAGTAAATATGTAGTATGTTTCATATACACTTGAAAATCTTGGGAAGGAACCAC
>NW_027105953.1:51185-52386 GCF_000696795.3 Halyomorpha halys
ATAATGGTTGACAATTTGATTCCCTGTGGTAGTTCGATTAATCCTTTTTAAATTAGTATGGGTTTGAAGTTTAACTTAATATTTAAGTCCTTAATTATCCTTGTACTTCTTACTTCTTCTCTCTAATAATAATAATAGTAATGCCAATATAATTATATTATGCGTCCTACCAAAGTAATCTGTGTCTACTCCGTAATTATGGGAATTTATTGTTAAAAAATTATATATCATTAAATAGCCGCCATATTAAAACGGCTTCATAAAATATAAGTAATACAACTTTATACAACAATAGTACAAATAAGACTATTACAAATACACCTAAACCTGACTGTTAAATTTAAATTACTGTAGAAAATTCACTTTCATTTTATTTCATTATTTTTTATTTCTTCATGTACATAGTTTGATTAAGTTTATATCATTTATATTTCGGTGTATATGCACACAGAGATTTTATTATTATTTATTTTTGATTTCTTTACTTTTTTATTTTGGTATAAATGTGATCATTTATTACCCAAGGTTGTGACGTATTGTAATACTTATCAATAAATAAATATTATATACATATATGACAATAAACAGATAAAAAAAAATGATATTTTTGAAGATAATAAAAACAATGTCAATAATATATTTAATAAAATAAATAATTGACTTCTAATAAGGGGGAAAAAATTAATAAAATAGTTTTTCAATGACAATAATAGAAATAGATAAAGGATATCCTGCAGCAGCCTGAGCTTCAGTCTTCGAGATGAGGTGGAATTTCCCAAGTTGTAAGTAACTGCTCATTTAACTATCGTTCACTGGGAGTGGGATTTTATGAATCGTTTTTTGAAGAAGTTGTCTATAGATTCAATTTGTAGTCCCAGATGCAATTGGTTATTTCTTACAAACCAAGAAGGCATCCACTGCGATTCTTAGGACCTTATATTGATTGTAAATATTTTTATTTGCAGAACTAGATAATGGGCAGTAGAGCCCGAAACGTTGATGATGATATGAAAGATATTATATAAAGAATGGATAAAGAGTAAAAAAGAAAGTCTCGAAAAGGAATATAATAAAGTTATATGAAATTGAGATATTAATAGGAAGGGGTTTTCACAAAAATATCCAAAAAAATAATGTATAGTCTGAATTATCGTTGGTGACGTGTTGCGCCTTGCTTTTTCAGACCCACTTATGCAGAAGA
>NW_027105953.1:57216-57628 GCF_000696795.3 Halyomorpha halys
GCCAGAATTTCTAGCCTTCATCAGGGCTAAGAACAGAACAAGATAACAACCAATGAATACAGAAAATACAAACAGAATGACATCAAGTAAATAATTTTACAGAATGGAATTTTTTATTTTTTTATTTTAACCTATTGATAGATTAATTTATTGATAGATATTACAATCTGCCACACAGTTGTGGGGAATAGGTAATATTGATGAATGATCTCATACATACTAAAATAAAAAAAACAAAATAAATAAGTGTAAAAAAAAAAGAATGGAATTAATAAAACAAAGTGGAAAATAAAATGTATACATAGGTAATTGAATAAGTAGATAAAGTAACATAATTAAGGAAACAAATTAAAAATGAAGTTATTTAATACAAAGAAATATGAATATATTAGTTATTAATAATTTAAAAATT
>NW_027105953.1:58058-58446 GCF_000696795.3 Halyomorpha halys
AAAATATTCAGTACATTCCTATCGTCATAACAAGCAGATAATTAAAACAATAGATGCAGTAGAAATGAAAAATAAATGTTATTATTAATTTATTTTTCCTTTGAAATTTACAACTGCACAAATAAATAAGTATGAAGTTATATAGAGAATAAAATAAAAATGAAAAAAAAATGTATTGTTTTTATATACAATACATTCCTACCGTCAGAACGAGTAGACAATTAAAACAATATATAGATGCTGTAGAAATGAAAAATAAATTATATTATTTATTTATTTTTCCTTTGAAATTTACAACTGAACAAATAAATACGTGTGAAACTATATAAAGTATTAAATAAAAACATAATACAAATGAAAACAAAATGTATTGTTTTTATATACAATA
>NW_027105954.1:0-6005 GCF_000696795.3 Halyomorpha halys
AAAATTTTTGAGGTACTTTGTATAATGAGTATAACTTGGAAATAGCAAATAACTTAATTAGAAGAAATATTTTATATTAAAACAATTATTGTAGTTATAACTCATAAAAGATAAAATTTTGAACGTAACAGAAAATTTTAAAGAGCTTATAATTAAGCTGTGTTCAAAGAGATGTAGTGATGACCGTTATAGCCGACATAGTGATTTGCTAGCTAAGTGAACTACGATCATCGCACAGACATCGTATATTCTGTGTTATTTATTATATATACTTAAATTTCATATAAGTAACAATCGTATAATATATTGTGATATTTATAAATGTATTATGCGATTCAAGAAAGATTACAATTGAATCTTCTGATCTATTATGAGAATACGTCTTACATATAACATCTCTCGTTGGTATTTAATAGCCCTACTCCGTTCCACATATTTTCCTGACCCATGGAAACTATCTATAATCAAAATTATCCCCAAACCCCAAAAGCCACCAGAACACCCATCCTCTTACCGTCCCATCTCTCTATTACCGATCATGGGAAAAATCCTCGAAAAACTTATTCTGAAACGCCTATACCCCATCCTAGATTCCAATCGCATAATCCCAGATCACCAGTTTGGAATGTACTGCGCGGGAGTCTTTTTCGATATAGAGCAGGCTTTTGATCGAGTCTGGCACCCGAGACTGAAATTGGAGAATAAAAATAAATCCCAACAAATCCCATCAAGTCACATTTACTCTTCGTCGTAAACCTGCGACTCCCCTACAGTATACTTTATTAATGTGGCTCTTATATACTTTATTAATACGCCTGTAGAACAGATTCGTTATCTTGGACTACACCTTGACAAACGACTAGCCTGGAATCCTCACACAAGATTGAAAAGACAGGAAACTGCACGCATATTCCGACTATAACAGCACTTACTAGACAAACGGTCTAAACTTCCAACTCATTACAAAAGACCGATCTACATGACAATAATAAGGCCCATCTGGACATACGGAGTTGAGCTTTGGGGCTCCACTAAACCTTCGAATTCCTCTCGTATCCAATCCTTACAATTCAAAATCCTTCGTAAAATCCTCAATGCTCCTTAATTTGTTACTAATAAAACCATCCATAAAGACATAAATGTTCCTTATGTAACCGATCTAGCCCGAACCCGATATCATTCCTTCCATTATAAACTCCCTAACCAACCAAACCCACTAGTTTCTAACCTTGCTTCCTCCTCCATTCCTGGTAATCCTCCGAGGCGCCTGAAAAGAAGATGGCCTCGTGACCTTAATTTGTAAAATGTTTTTAGAGTTCCTTACATTTTAGTGCTATTTCTGGAAATGTATATTGGACTTGTATTTGACTGTATTGGATCTCTTCTGCTACCTAAACGTTTTATTTCTTTCGTATGGACCTACAGCTAGTTCATTTAGGACTTGCTATTCCCTTGACAACTTTAGGCTAGATCCCTACATAGTGAAGTTTTCTTCACTATAAGAGTTTACAGCTAGTTCCTATATTTGCCATTTCTTTCATAACTGTATGCTAGTTTCGTTCAGACTACGACTTCCTATCTGCAAGGACCTGCAGCTAGTTCCCATAAAATTCGTCATCCCCTTCACGACCGATAGGCTGGTTCCTTACGGAGTGAAGTTTTCATACTGCGAGAATTTACGGAGAATTCCCTACAGAGTAAAGTCATCCTGTCAATTCATTTCTCACCCGGTCACCTAACCTTTATGAACACGCATTGTTGAGGCCTGCTATAATTGAGTACCTCATATTGTAAGTTGAAGTAAGAACTAACCAAGCTCGACCGAGTTATAAATATCATTCTGCAAGTGAAAATCCCTAATCTTTACTCAGTTTGCTTACCTTTAAAGTTCGCTAATTGATGCTAATTCTAAGAGTATAACGTAGCTAGTTCTTACTACATTTTACGTAATTTCCTTCTTTCGGTCATTCGTCCCACTATACAATATAAACAACAAGCAGAGTCATTTTATTTAACAAAATCGTCTTTATGGAGAATCTCCAAGCCTATTCATTAGGAGATTTTACCAGTTGTTAGTAATATAACAGTTCATTCAGACTAGTTTATGTTAGTGATTTGAAGAAGGCATCATGGGTCGCCTACACACAGTTTATCAGAATGACAGTCATTCAAAAGCCTCACTGACTGATTTTAATCACGGAACCCACACACTATCAGTCCAACTGATGCTTGCTTAAAAATTAAATATCAAAACAGTAAGGAACTTGTGCAATGTTCGATTCGTAATAAACATAAAGTTTGTTTTGCCATTATTTTGTCATTTACCTGCAGAAATAATGGGAAACGCACGAAATGAACGAAGCACCCCAGCTTCCACTTCACTTCAATTTTTGAATTAGATTTTTAATCCATCAGCGTTCTCCTAGGTGATTAATCTGAATGTCACTCTTTGGTTTGTTTTACCAACATTCCGACTGACCGAGTAGGGTTTCCTTTAGAAGATACTGATTGATAAGATTATTACAAGAATATATAATAAATAACATATATCTGACTATTGTTATAACAACTATGAAAACACGAAACCATTTATTCATATATTTAGTTTGATTTATATCTTAAATCTAACATAATAATATTTTCTAATTTATCTAGCCTCCCACGCTATATTACTCAGCTCTCAAAATATGTGTTCTTAATTTTCCTGTTGTTACCTATCAAATAGTTCAACACCCCTTTGTTAGTGATAAACAATAAAATATACTCAAATGATTCAACTAAACAAAATTATATGTATTTAGAGAAATTTATTCATTAAGGTATTTGATATTTAAGCCTTCTCAAGCTATTTTAATGATGATAAGACTAGTCAATACAGAAACGGGCGTTTCATATATCTATTTCTACCAGCACCAACGGTTAGAATTTAACGAAATTCGAGGGTAAACGAAAATACACATTTTATTTAAAATATTGATTTTTTTTTTTAACTTAAGAAAGAAACAACAAAACATATCTAGTTCCTTTTCGCTATAGCTGCTTTGAAAGAAAGGTAATCACTTTGAATAAAATTTAATGTGTATATTAAGGTTCACCTTTTATTAATAAAGTAACTGAAACACGAATCAATTTATTTATTTATTATAACCTGAATTATTCATAACAATGGAAATCTTCAGATGTGAATATCTCCAAAACAAAGCTTAGACGGATATAACTTTTTATGCGAAATTTGTTTTTTATTTTCGATTCTTAATGTATATTTCCAATTAGCCTTCCCCAATAAACCGTCTATCTGACATAAACGGGAATTTAGAATAGCATTAGTATATTCTAAAATTAGCGCGTTGAAACAAACAAACTCTGTAGCTTTATGTAATAATACTCATGAGAGATAAATATAGATGAAACAAAGAAATAAATAAAAGTAATTTTGAATTCGGTCTGATTTTCAATCCAGTACCTGAGTGCCTGCGTGCACTCTCAAAGGTTTGGCCTGACACGCAATCTCTTCTTAAGGTTATTTAAAAGTTCTCCCTCAGAGGCTGAGAGTCGGCAATTAGAACGTCCTTTCGACCTCCCTGGACTTCTTCAACTGAGGTTGCAATACATTCTACACGTAATACCAATTTCCTTAAAACAATTATATGTACTATAACCCGTTTATCTGCTGATTCATTTTTAACTTATTTGTACAGTTAGAAAAAAAAACAGGGTTTTCCTCAATGCGTGACATAAACCCTCCAGGAGTAACTCAAGGGCGAAATCGTCTCATACCGTTGAGTGAAATAAAAGAAATATGCCTATCATGGTAAGACCTCGATTCGCTCTACCTTTCATTTTCTGAGTGACTATAAAAAACTAAATTAATAGCATTTAATTTAGATATAAGTATAAGTAGGGTAAGTGAACGGGTGGAATTTTTGGTGCTATCATGGTACCATTGTAGAAAATTTAATAAACTATTGTTGGATTTGAACTGTGTTATTGTGTATCATAAATTATTCATGATAATCAGCTTTTTATTTTAACTTGTTGGCATTAATTTTACCCCAAACTGGTGTATGTCTGCCACTTTTCTACATTGCTACCTCCCCCCCCCCCCTTCCCTCAATATCATCTTTCAATCTTGCTTAGATCATACAGATCATCAATCTTGTTTCAGATTTCCCTTATACGCAAATGGACGCAAATAAACAAAAACTATTTATTTATGCCGACGTTTCGACCTAAATTTCAGGTCTTCATCAGGGAGCTCAGGCAAAGATTCTGACTAGACTGGGTCGGGGTCTTTTAAATAATAATTTGAAAAAAATAAATATTGAGTTCCTAGCAGAACGTGTCCATATATGATTATTTTCCTTTTTATCATTAATTTATTCCTGTTAATGAAAATTATTCAATAAATATAATATTGAAAATAGTTGGTAATGTCTTTTTTGTCCAAAACTAAACACCCTCATTATCAATTGTTAAAATTGAACCTAAATCTTATAACAACGATGTATAATGCCCACCAGGCTGATCTGGTAATAAAGGAATTAAAGAAAAAAAAACAAGACTCCACTAATCCCTACGAACTTTGGGAGCAGTTTAAGGCCCTACAAAGTACACGAAATTTTACAAACTAAATATACGTGAACAAATGAGCACTAGAGATGTTAAGTGAGACGTTTGAGTTTTTCTTTATTTCACACTACTTTTTCTCCCTTCTAAATATTATAATAGGGCAGAAATACAATATCGAACGACATTATTATTAACTTTTAATTGACAAAAAAATTTGCCTTTAATCTTTAATTTACTAAAGAAATATAAACTTTAGTCGATACTTATTTATTTTATAGTAAGTAAAAATAATTTACGGTGGCAACAGGGTCCCAACCCAAATTGGTGCCTTGGACCCTTTAAGATAAAGGGGCTCTCAAGGTTAACGAATTGATTTTCCTAATAATTTAAATTTTCAAACAGAAATATAAGGACCTACTATTTAAAATTATTATTTTATAACTAACGAACACTTGAAAAATTTGAATAAACATAAAACTTTTTTAAGCGTTCTTTAGTTATAAAATAATAATTTTAAATACCATAGTAGGTCCTTATATTTCTGTTTGAAAATTGAAATTATTAGGAAAATCAATTCGTTAACCTAATTAACCTAATAATGAATCGTTAATTATCGACTAAAGTTTATATTTCTTTAGTATAGAAGTAAACGAGATATGAAAAAATGTGATTCTCTGGTAGTAACAAAACAACATTTACATATAGCATTTTTTTATTTATAGCCTCTCTAAATCCAATTTAAACATTGATCAACTATGCTCTTGACTTTTTATTTATTTTATCGATTTTAATATTGCCAATATCGTTGATCTAAAAAGATGTAAAAAATAAGAGCCCATCAGAGAGTTAGGTTCACTGAACAAAAGGTTCATACTAGAACACAGTGGGACAAAAAAAAAAAAGCTCTCACGAATCCCCATCACTTTATAAGTTCGCCGTTGTTTTTTTATTTTTTATGAATACCTAACAAATACTCCCTCAGTATATTTTATTCAGATCAAAAATTTGATTTCACTTTTGCCTAAATGATTAATTTAGAATTAATCAAGGAGTGAAAAAAGCATAAAAAAAATTATTAAGTCATCACTTTTGAGGTATGTAGGTATCTAAATATTATAATCCTAAAATAACAAATAAATTATTCCTCTAATCCAAGTCTATTTTTTCATTGAAGAAATATGATCGTCAACCATTTCTTGTCTGGTTTATTTCCGTCATTGACTATGTTGATAATGTACATGCATCATTACTTTTACATCTTGATTTTTGTCGCATCTTGAAGACAAAGAAGTTTGTTTGTTTGGTTGTTTAGTGGGGCCAAACTTCATTGGTCATCAACGCCATTTATATTTTATTTAATTTTGCTAATATTCGTTAAATTTTATTTATTTTTAATTTTTTTTAATTTTTTTTATTTATTTTTTTATTATTTTTTT
>NW_027105954.1:6305-48920 GCF_000696795.3 Halyomorpha halys
GCTCATTGGGCTTTCGTTCCACATAGATTGCCATTGATCTTTGACTTCCTTTACAAGAGGCCTGCATATCTCTGACGGAGTTAAAATTGCTTTACCCCGTCCCGGAAGCACAAGTGACTCTCTTGCAGCGTGATCGGCCAGTTCATTCCCTGCGATTCCCTACATGGCTTGGAGCCCATAGAAATGTTACTGACAAAGAACAAAGACAAAGAAGTTTGCCTTCATCCCCAAGACGATTAATCTTATTTATGTAAACAACCATCAAAACAATAATATATATGAGGCAAATATTTCTTCATTTTAACTTTTTTGTATTCGTAAGTACATTGGACATTAGCTACTTAAAATTGCTAAAAAGAAATATAAAACCAAAATGAATTCCCAAAACAAATAGATTTGTTTTCCGGGAAAGAAAGGTATTTTTGTGTTCTGGAACAGTAATAGAAGTTAAAAAATATGGAAGACGATACTTGACCCTATGAAGTAGATTGTAGGAAGATAGTCAAGGTGGCGGTCAATAAAGGTATCAAAATAGTAAAAGAAAACTATTTCGATACCTTTATTGACCGCCACCTTGACTATCTTCGGTTTAAAAAAAAATGTTCTAAGTAGGGTAAGCCAAATATAAATTTTGTTCCAAGAATTCGAACCTTTTTCTTATTTTATATTTTAAAATGATGATAAATATTTACCAAGGGCTTGAGTACAAAAATTAGTAAAGGTCAGGAAAAATTAGCTCCTAATAGCTGCTACCCTTGAACCTAGGGCCAGAGATATCGCTCCGACACGAACCTGCTGTTCTCTGAGAGTGCTCAATCAGTTGAAGTGGTGAGTGAAGGAGAGGAGACCAGTCTAGCTCAGGATTATTGTTTTGATTGTTGTTTATAAAAATAAGATTTGTCTTCAGGATGAATGCAAACTTATTTGTTTTCAAACTTTATATTTATGTTGGCAAAAAATTTGAAAATCTTAATTAATTATGAAATCATTGCATGTTGATGAAAACTAACCTATTTTAGCAGTAACTTGGATTAAAATACGTACGATTCCCCACGCGATTATTTTTGTCATTACTGACGCAATTTAAAAACTACCATAAAGTTGGCGTATAATATCCTTATAGCTGTGAGTATTTAAGATTGATGAATCATCATGGTTATGATTATAACAAATAATCATATAAAATGACTATTTTCCACATATTATTGATTATATAATTTTCAGCTGAAAAAAATACCATTTATAATGTATATTTTTATGACATCAGATTTAAGAAATCTAATAGACATTTGTAAAAATATATCTGGAATGGATCATATGTTAAAGATATTTTTTATAAGATCTAGGAGGCATCCGAAAAAAAAGGAGATTCAATAGATCAGTAAAATGACTGAGATTTATCATAAAAGTGAGTTAAAGATAGTTTAATTTTATATTATAGAATAACTGAAAAATGTCCGTTTTTATTCCCTCGTCGAATTCAGTTTCGTACGACTTTTAGCTTATGAGTTAGGCCGTTCACATACACAACACACGGTGATTTCGCAAGACTTTGTTATTTAGATTCAGAGGGCCTCAAAACGCGTATTTCTGTGGAGAACTCGAATCCAAAATTTTTAACGATCCCAATACTTTGATTACTACATTATACTATACATAGGTATTTGAATGTACAAAATAAACCGTTACATACAATAACAGTTAATAGTAGTTAGTTGAAACCAATCATATGTATATTAAAAACTAAAAACGTATGGACGCTATCAACAGGATAAAATACCTTTAAAAAATGTTGGCGAAAATATATATATAAACTACATATGCTTATATCGAATAATATGATATGAAAATGATTATACCATCTTTTTATGAAAAACATTACCAGCTACTTGTTCATTTTACTCATATAAATATATATATACTAATCTTAAAAATAAAGTACCTAAAGGAAGAGATATCTGAGCACGTTGGGGGAGGATGAAGAGTTATTGGTTCAGAACTTGTGGGTTCGATTTATATCTTGGTCATTCAATATTATTTCGCGGCGGCTCCAAGAAATGAATCTTGACTTATCCACTACAAGACTGCAGGTAGAAGTCCTCAATGGTGATACAGTCATATCAAGCTGTACTCATAATTTAAATTTTTATTACAATACCATTAATAATGGCAGCATATTTATAAATATATATGGATATGGAAAAATGATATGGAATGGTCGGTATATATTATTTATATTTATACGAATTATAAATATAAATAATGAATGTAGTGATATAATTTATAAATAACATATAAAATATAAGATTCCTGAATATTAGAAAAGCATCTCAAAATGATAACATGAGTAAAGAAAGAAATTGTGGTGGCATGATTAACGTCTTCAACGGCAATAGTTGACGTTTGCAAAGAGAATATTTGAAATGGGTTTGCCACTGTCGAAATTATTATTAACATTTTTATTTCTTTAGTATATTTCTTTTAAATATATTTTTAATTATAATTCATTTAAAGTTACATTATTTTACATTTGTTTTAGTGGCAAACCCATTTGAAACCTCTCACCATATGATCAATTACAATGAATTAATTTAAAAAGAACGTGTGTTGTTATCTGAAAATTATAAATGTTTTGTAATATATGTAAGTGTAAATATTGTTCTATTGAAGAAAAAAGAACGTAATTATCGTTACATATATCTTTTTCGTTTCACACGAACACGCACTAAAAAATAATACTCACAAAAAAAACAAAACAATTATTCTGACCAATTATGCTATATATAGCAAATAGAACCCAAAAACAATATATCAAGAGTTGTGTTAGACTCTTCAGTAATCACCATTAATTTTCTTAAAACTTATATCTGTTCATGACATTGTTATTTTTATTACTTTTTACTTCGTTGCCGAAAAGCAGACCCTGTCAAATACAAACAATTATAAGAAGGTGAAAAATTTGTTGTTGAGATTATATAATCCAGTATGATGTGAATTTTATCGGAATGCAGATGTGGATCGTGTGGGAATAGAATCGTGGGAAAACGTCACAGAGGGAAAGCGACAATAAGGGTAGGTTCACCCTCGTGGACGACCTTTCGGCGCAGTTGTAACGAGCTGCATCAGGCGGTGAAAGACCGTCCTTGGGCAGTGCCGTCCGGCCTTGGCACTACTACGGCACCTCTCGTGTCGCCATTCATAACACTGTCATCGCTACCTCATTAAAATTAATCATATCACTAATACATAATACATGATTGTTAAGCAAGCAGTGGCAAGTGCACTGATAAACAAGCAGAATAACAAGAGTCTGATTCATCTCGTAGCTTGCTTGATTTGTAACAAGAGATCCCGAAGTTTATCTGAAAATATTCTTATATGAGTCAAATCATTCAGCTAACTTTAGCCTCTTTATATTAGATCACCACACTATATTAAAAGACCTACAGATTTCATTTGTATTTAGTATTACTCATATATAACTACTTTAACTCTTTCTTCATAGATTTTAATGAAAAAGATCTTATATTTTAGTTTCCACTACAAATATTTAGAAAAAAAAGTGGTGCCATGAGGAGCACAAGAATCCATTGAGGAAAAATCCAGTGTGGTGCGCGCATCATACAACTTTCACTTATCACCCTGGAAAATTAAAGTTTCAACAGTAAAAGTTTTTTTCTGTTGCTATAAAAAATCGAATTTTAGGGTTTCTCGAGGTGCAATAACGAACTTTGTTCCTGCCAATAATACAACAATTGGAAAACATATTTTGGAGCCTTGTACCTTATGATAGATAGTGATCAGAAAGGATCGGACACAATCGGCTGTTTCCTATTTTCAAGTTCAAACTGATGTCACATATTTTGCATTTTTCTTGTTTATTTAATTACTACCTTAATATTCCGTATGTAACCAATCTAGCCCGAACCAAATATCGCTCCTTCCATTACAAACCCCCTAGTTTCTAACCTTGCATCCTCTTCCATTCCTGACAATTCTCCGAGGCTGGTGGTTGCACTACATGTCTGTAACACTCCATTTTAACTAAGATCAAATTTACTGAATGTATTATATAATATACAGTTGTAAATTTCAATAAAGATATTAAAAAATAAAATAAAAAATTCTTTGATATTTCATGTGTATAAATTTTTTAGTACTCTAAACAATGTAAAATAGTCAATTATTTCAAATAAACAAACTAAAAGTACATACTAAATTCGAAGTTTAAGCCCTGTTAAACCAGTCCAATGACGATAAGAACTAGCTGATTTTAGATTGTATATGAATACCGATCTTAATCAAAATCGTTCTAGCCTTTTTTTTTAAAGAAAATAAAAAATGTGAAAAATCGAATTTACAAAGTTGTATTTCAGAAAAATTTTTTTAAAATGATTCAAAATATATTAATCAAAAAAATAATCCATAAAAATGTAACCAACTAAGCTTCACAGGTAAATATCATAAAACATACATTAAAAAACCAAGGAAACAATCAGCAGAAATTGCTAAACACTACAAAAGTCTAATCTAAATGACAAAAGATTAGACCAATTTGGACATATGGAATTGAGCTCTAGGGCTCTACCAAGCCATCAAATTCCTCCCTCATCCAATCCTTACAATCCAAAATCCTATGTAAATCCTTGATGCTCCTGATTACGTTACAAATAAACTCATTCACAAAGACCTTAACATCCCATTCGTTGCAGATTTGGCCCAGAACAGATATGCATCTTTTCATTCCAAACTCCTTACCCATCCTAACCCATTAATTCTTAATCTTTCATCCTTAACAATCCCTGATAACCCTCCGAGGCGTCTGAAAAGAAGATGGCCACGGGACCTTCTAATTTAAATTAATGTTTGAAGTACCACCAATGGCTGGTTCGTTCCCAAGATTTTCAAGTGTAAATGAAACATACAACATATTTACTTATTGTATTTATTACTTGTACAGTTGTAAATCACATTAAATAAATAAATTATAAAAAAAATGACAAACACTTATTAAAAATGAATAGGGGGCCTCCAGAGTGTAAATGTAAATAATTTTATATAAATTAGGTGTTACTTACATGCATTTTAAAACCTTAAAACTTAAATGTAAGAGATTATTTTCGTTGATAAATTAATTTACTCCAAAAAAGTCTTCGAACACATACTTAATCTGTTACATTAAACAACAGAGAGCGCAGGAAACAACATATGGAATCTTACAGATATAATATCGTCATTTCCAAACTATTTCCACGCAGATTGTATTTTTGTTTTTACAAATAACTGGATGAAAATAAAAATAGCTGTTTATCTCAGAATATACACTCCCGGTCAAGTTCAAACCTCTTAATGTTAGTGCCTTCGGAAAAAATTATTGGATTAGTTCAAGAATCATTATTTACAACTTTCAAAATAAAAGATTTTCATTGTCAATACATTTGGGTTACATATTTCTGAAATACAGATTCTAATTTTTATTTTCTTGGCATTATCGATATTGAAGAATGACCTGATGAATTCTGAAACTCGAAAAACTTTGTCCACCTCATTTATTGGATAACGTGAGCCAATGGAGTAATTTCAAAAGAGAGTAGTTAAACAATAATAATAACTATAACATAGCTAGGATAATCAAAATAAAGGATTGTATAGGGCTTCAATTGAAAGTTTTATCCTACCAAAAAAAACAACTAAATGAGAACAAAATAAATTAATTTAAAATTGAAGATAATTATAATTTATATCATAAATAACTCATTCAAAAATTCATTCAACGTCATAATAAATGACTTCTAAGTTTGATCAGTACTTCATGGTTTCCTTTTGAACTAAAGACTCCACCGATACATGGGATTCAACAACTATTATTTCCATGTAGGAATAGAAAGATAAATGTTACTTACATTTTACAATAATGTGATGCTACAACAGATAAAGTTTTGTAATCAACAAGGTAATACGAGCTTCTGAAGATAAGTTTTAAATCCAATGAGATATGAGTGCTCTACAACCTTCAATAACTATGGTCTCATTTAATGTTGCATTATTGTACTAAATTTAAGAATATACATAAAAAAGAGCATATTATTTGTTAGTAGGTCATTATTATATATATAGTTTATTTTGATAAGAAAATACAATTCCTACGAAATTAACTTAATGATTAGTCTATTTACTTGGCTAACAACAATAAATTCAACTTTAGTATTTTAAAATCAAGTCTGAAAATATTCCTGAAGGATTGCGTTTGATGAGCTTCCTCATCTCCAAAAGAAAGTTTCAATTTTGGGAATAATTTTACATTATATCCTTCTTATTTGTTTCCTAAACCAAACAATTTTGTTTTTTATAATGATGTTAGCAGTTACTTTGTATTTCGAAAATCAAAATACAATAAAAGACTACTCATATACAACAATTTTAACTCTTTCTGTATAGATCTTAATGTACTATTTGTCCACTCAAACCCCCTAGTTTCTAACCTTACTTCCCCTTCCATTCCTGACAATCCTCCGAGACGCCTGAAAAGAAGATGGCCACAAGACCAGCTAATGTAAAATATCATTAGATTGCTACCAGTGGGTAGTTGCTCTACACGCTTGTAACACTCCATTTTAACTAAGACCATATTTACTAAATGTATTATGTAATATACAGTTGTAAATTTCAATAAAGTTATTTCAAAAAATGTACTATTAGTAAGTATTTTGTATATATTTAAAATAAAATCATTTTTTTTTTCTATTTCGTGCTAAAGAAAATTATTTGATCCACCTTTGTTCGAAACAGAGCTCTAGATGAGTAAAGATAGTTGAGAGTTCGAACAAATGTTGTACCATAACGTACTTAAAACCCGGTAAAGATTTGTCATAAGAGTAACAGTAGATTAAGGAACTTTATATTTAAAATGTTTTAAATAGAGAAGTGGTCGAAGAAAACCAACTAAAAGTTGACAAACAAATGATAATACAAATCTGATATAAAAAACCATTTAATTCTTCGCTGATGTGCCGAGTTTAATCAGTTTCTGAGAAAATCGAAAAAAATATGAAAATCGATTATATAAAGTGGAACTCACGGTTGGACGATTTTACCAAAAATGTTGTAGTCACGCCCCAGGCATATTTATAGTAATAAGTATAATTTTTATATTGTGAATATTTAAAATAAAATCTTCATATTTTTTAGAAATTTTTACCGCTCCCTGCAGACAATTTCTAGTTCTACCCTAGTTCGAAACAGAGTTTGGAACGAGCGAAAATAGGAGAGAAGACAAATGTGATACTAAAACATAATTAAAACCTGATTAAGATGTATCTCAGAAAAGATTTTTAATTACTGAATGAGTTACAGAAGATCGAGGAATTTTAGAGTGGAAAATGTTTGAAAATAAAGAAGAGATCTAAGCAAAGCAATTTAAGTGGGAAAAAATGGTAAATGTAAAATCGTATTGAAAGTCTGGAAACACTAAAAGCGTAAAATGAACAATTCAGAAAGAATTAAAAATCATAAATTACCCGATTAATTTTAAATTAATAATAATTGCAATCAAGAAACCCGTTAAAATGGCATAAGAATCTTCCAACTACATTTTACTCGATCGAAAAATTTATTGCCACTTATTTTTATTCCTGCCTATTCTACCGAATTTTATTGGACCTGGGATCTCCTTGCAATGTCTGTTTAGAAATGATGGGACGAAGATATTTAAAGATAGCTTGCGCAAGTCACGTACAACTGTCACTATAAAAAATGCCTAGTAATTGCGTATTCCTTTTAACTCTTTCCTATTACGTTTGCTTGCTGTTCTTTATTTATATATTGTACATTATCCTCTTGACATTCCCACAAACATATAAGCACGGACACACCTAAAAATCATTAGAATTTCTATCTGTAATACTACAATACTAGAAAATTAGTCATCGATTACCACAGGTCAATCTCGAACATCCATTCCAATTCTTTACAAGCAAAAACACTGTAGAGTCCAACGTGGATGAAGGTGTTATAGGGCATCATCTTAGCAGCTCTGCCAGAAGCGATGGAACCAAGAAATGAATCTCTACCTTACCAAAGTACCAAGGTAAACATTTAAGGATTTATGATGAAGGTAAGCATACCTACTTGTAGTAATTAGTCACAATGACTGAAACGATAACATAGTGAAACAATTACATTAGTAAACTACATATAAATCCCTTTTCTTTCTTGATGTGCTCTTGCGATGTGCCAGTGAAGCGATGAGAAATCACACCATAGTTATCTAAGTAGACAAGGCTCATACATCAACAATAAAAAATGAATAATATTTTCAAACTATCGAAACATCTTCTGGCTTTCTTGTGTAGCAAGGCAGTGAGTGGGTCTCTCAGTAAACTGCATTACATAACGCTTAACCAAGATATGATATATCTAAAAATATATCCTATTAAGCCATTCTTTGAACTTTTCAATTCGTATTCTGTTCTAACTTTGGTTTGTTCCTAATCCAATAAGAAGGCAGTAACAAAATTAGAGGAAATTAACTAGGTAGCTGTGAATAGGGAAAGGTTTGTATGGAAATGGTCGCCGGTCGTGAGACACGCAGAGAATCCTCTTGGCTTATGTAAGATGGTCTTAACAGCATCTGCCAGTATACGAATACAATTGCAACCAATAAGCTTGAGTGAATTGATTCCCTCGGTATAACTGTACCGTCGCACATAACTTATTTAAAGTATCCAATTAAAATTAAATTATCGTAGTTGATAAAAAATAAAATCATTGATTAAATCAACTGAATCTTTCATAAATCTATATTTTTAACTACCTTTTATTATTGCTGCATCCAGATTAACATATCAGGTAACATTTAACGTATATTATCATAAAATTATACCTAGGTAACATCATAATCCAGTTATATTAACATTTGAAGGAATATTAGAAAATTTAATATAATCAGATAATATTAGGAAATTTTAAGAAAATACTGAATATTGGCAGACATAAAATAATAATATAAACAATAAGGAGGAGAATTTATATAAAAATATATATGTATAAAAAAATGTATAGATAAAATACAAAAAACAAATAAAATTAAAAGAATTGATTGAATATATTTAAAGGAAATATAATATACAACATAATATAGTGAAGGAAAGAAAATGCACAAAATTGAATACACAGTAATTATTAAGTAATAATGTAAGTATAAGGTAGAAGTAACAGATGAAAATAAAAAACAGATAAATTGTATAAATATAAAAGTTGAAGGATGGATAGTATATAATATAAAGTAATAAATAGAAATATGGGGGAAATATGAGATAAAGATAAAAAACAGATAAAAGATATAAGAGGATAATAGGTAAATTAACTTTTGAAATACAGAACACAAAGAAACATTATGGTAGTTTAATAAGGCTTAATAATTCATTTCAATTTGATTATTTTTTATAAACCGATGATATTTCAATTGATTTATTTGTTTTATTATTCTAAAAAAAACTTATACAAATCAAGAGGGAAAAAATATAGACAAATATATTTTTTTATGAAATATTAAAATTAAGTAATACCCTAAAACTAGGCATAAATATAGTACTGATATGAAAAATAAAATAAAAAACCTACACGTTTAGTTTTTTTCATATATATTTCTTAAATATGTAAAAAAAATCCATGATGTATTATAAATAAAATCATAAAATTAATTTTATTCATTTTAATATTGCAAACTAATTAATAAATTAAAAAAACTAAATATTTTTCAAATATTTCTAGATATTAGGAATTTAAGTGTCGTTAACCTAATATTTTAAATTTATATAATCAGCAATTTAAAAACATGACATGTTACATAAATGAAGTTTTAACATCTAATGAACGTAAGATGATGAAATGAATAATTTTCCTTTGTATTACATGTTTTATATATTTATTTTAATTAGTTATGACGGAATCACTGTAGATGCCCTTTGTTCATAATAAATAGTCAATTACATCTCCAACTACAATTGGAACCAACAGAAGAATTAATAAAAAACCGTTTTACAGGATTCCACTCACAATCGCCAACAGTTAAAGGTGCAATGGTTTACAACATGAAAAATCAAACTTCAACTCGAAGATTGGAGCTCACACTAATGCAAAACATTCTACTATAAACTCTGTATTTATCTATTTTTATTATTATCATTATTTTGTTTTCATTCTTTTTCTCAAATTATTTGTTCCATTATAAAGTCAGTTGATTTTTTTTTATTTATTCTATAATTTTTTTTTCTTCCTTCTTCAATTACATAACTATTTTTTTATTTACAAATTATTCAATAATTATAACTTGGGATCGGATTTTCGTTGCCTAAATTTGAATTTCAATAAACCTCGAGAGAAATTCGAATCATGGAAAAGGCATTTACGGTATTTAATCATGCATCAGTGAAACAGAAAAAAAGTAATCCGGCTGTGACAGAACCCGCGTCCTTAAAGTTATTATCACAGTACCATACTAGGGAAGTCAGATATATATATATGTACGTATCTATTATAAAATATGTTTTTGTTTTTATATTTTATTTCAATTACATAATTATTCTCATCACTAGTATCTCATTTGTACGAATTTCTGTCAGTGCCCTCACGATTGGACCATAAAATGCTATTTATTTATGCAACCCAAAATCTCATACTTAGAGCTGGATACCTATCTTCTTAATAGGATATGTTGTTTTTGTTTCTTTTTTATTGTGTAGTAACGGTTTTTTTTATTTATTTTTTTTTATTATTATTTTTTTTTAATAATGTGAGGAATATAGATATCCCAGTTTTTATTTGTTATTGGTTTATATTGATGATTTTCAATACTATTCTTGTAAAATAACAATAGTATATGTATAGGGTGTTTTTTTAAGCCCGATAGAACTTGAAATTGTAAAAAATAACACAAAAAATTAAATTGTAATCAAAATTTTTTTTTTATTCGAAAGATCAATACGTGACATTAACATTTGAAAATGATTTCGGGCATATGGGCACCGCGGCTGTTCTTGACGAAGCGCATTCTGGACGTCCAATTTTGGGCCACTTTTTCGAGCACTGCTGGCCGTATGTCACGAATAACACGAACAATGCTGGCCTCCAAGGCGTCAATTGTTGCTGGTTTATCAGCATAAACCAGTGACTTCACGTACCCCCACAGGAAATAATCGAGAGGTGTCAAATCGCACGACCATATGCGGCAATTTTGCTTATTAACAAACCCGTTAAGCCAAAAATGCGCCTCATCGCTGAACACAATTTTACAGAATGCGCTTCGTCAAGAACAGCCGCGGTGCCCATATGCCCGAAATCATTTTCAAATGTTAATGTCACGTATTGATCTTTCGAATAAAAAAAAAAATTTGATTACAATTTAATTTTTTGTGTTATTTTTTACAATTTCAAGTTCTATCGGGCTTAAAAAAACACCCTATAGCTCTGATGTACCTATAGGGGTTGTTCCATAAACAAATAAATATATAATTATAATAATAGTATAATAAATGAATTTTCAAAAATACTTGTAAAAAAAGACTAGGGATTTCTCTCAAAAGATTCAGAATTGGTCGTAGTGAGAAAGGGTTTCCTAGCCTTTAATAATAATCAAGCTTTAACTTATATCAAATTCAGTTTTAAAGATCGAATTAGCCACTTTATGAGTCGAAGCATCAGCTCATCGCAAGCTATTAGGCTTTTGGTGATTAAGTAAGAAATTGCCCGTAGCCCGACGGCAGCCAGTGTTACTCAAAGGTTTTACACTTTCACGATGGTGGGTTCCGTTCTGCAAATTTAGTTTCTCATGGCTATTTTAATTTTTGCGCCACCGCTAAGTGCGCTAAGACATTTCTTGTTGCGTTATCGAACCTCATCCCTATCACCGATTAATATGGCAATGAACTGGCCCAGATCAGTAGTATTCATTACAGGAATATTTAACTCAACCGTGAACTGATTTTGGAAGTATCGAAGATCTGGTGAAAGGTATAACATCCTACGAGTCAATGTAAATCTTTTATTAGCTGCGTACTAACTAATGCTGCCCGAATTTTCAAAGGCGTGAAACGATGTTTACTAAATTAATAGCTAGTTGAAAAAAAAAATGTCGAACCATCAAGATATAATGGCTAATATACTTATATAATGATAATTTTATTTTCTAATACATGAAAATGAATGCTTGTTTGTTTGTTCATCATCCGATTGTTATGGAGCTTTTGCTAAATGCTAAATTATCCCGAGAAGAATATAATCTGTCACCCGATTTTTTCGATAAAAAAAAAATATTAACAAAATTAAATATTTTTGGTGTGTGGTTTAAAACGTATACGCTTTTTCATAATTATTATAAGTCAATCGATTCGCATCCTTCTGAAGAATAAGAAAAAAATATAACTCTTCCAATTAAATTATTTTTTAATACCTAGTTGAAAAAAAGAATGTCGAACCATCAAGATATAATATGCCAACTAATATACTTATATCATGATAATTTTAATATCTAATACATAAAAATGAATGTTTGTTTGTTTGTTCATCATCCGATGTTTAAATTTAAAAAAACATAATGAGGATTTCCATAAATCAGGTCAGGGTTTCTCGAGGTGCTAAAAACGAATATCAAATTTGTTTCACTCCTAAAAAAAATTTTAGCTTACTCTGATAGCTGCATAATAGCGTAGGTGATTGCTGTATCAATATTGAAGCAAAATGAGGGATATTATATAAAAACTATTCATAATTCATGTTGTAAAATTTTTCATTTTAATTTATTTGAAGTATTTTTTTTTTTTAAATTTCGGTGACCATTGTTCATAAAATCGTTCATAATTCTCTGCGTTTTATCCAATTCCTTCGTTAATACAACCGTCGGAGAGCTGAAAGTCTCCTCTTTTAACCTGCATTAAAATTTAGATTTAATTCCCTTATAAGGGCGAAATGTTAGATACAAATAAATGAAAGCTTTTACTTTATGAAACGTTTTATTTCATATCTCCGGTACTAATTTATTTAATCCGGTTTGTGCCCATTGGTGCAGTTTAGTAGAGCCCTAAACCACATCCAAATTTGGTATAGATTGGTTTAGTCATATTTAAGTTTATTTTTCTTTTTTTTATTGTGGAAATCAATATGTAAGGAAAAAATGCTGAGTCGAAAAATATTATTTTCCAATTTTTTTGAAAATTAGTATTTAAGAGTTACTTGATATAATATAATATTGAAGCACAATGAGGGTCATCATACAAAATCTATTCATAATTTATGTAGTATATATATGACAATATCATAGATAGTAAAATTATCTGAAAGAATAAGAAAAAATTGTCTAAATCAGACCAGTATTATCAATTATACAGTTACCATTTATGTTATTATAGTTACCGTCTTATCACATTATCTATATAGTAATTAAATTCAAAGTTTCATTAGTGTTGAATTAATGTATATACATCGTCAACTATAGCGATAGCGAAGCATTACCGTGTCTGCTAGTTAATTATAAGTTATAATTATTAATTATTTTTGTTATATTGTATTACATTTCTTACCAGAGCTAACGATATTTAATTATTCCAAGCAGATAATGGACCCATTGCACATATAACACCCCAAAGCAGTTTTGTTGTTTATAAGTCAGAGTTTCGAGAAGTTGGTTATAAAATCTGAATTTCATTAAATTTAACTCATTTGAGCTTGATCCTCATTTGAGCTGCCTATGCATATGTAGTAGCACTGAAGAAAATTTTACGTAAGAATAACAATGAGCAATTAGTAAAGAAATGAAGGATTTCCTGAAAGTAGTAAGTAAAGAATAGCCTCTGAAAATATATTAAAACAATTCAATGATACCATATTTTTGTATTGAATATAAAGAAGAACATCTCTGGAGTAAATATGGTTGAGATGTAAGAGGAATGGTCCTACTGAGAAACCTTTAGCTGAGACGGGAAGAAATCACGCAAGATGTAGCCAACCTCAGATAGCTTGAGGCAGTCAGTCAAGGTAACGGTAGTAATATAGAAATATTTATTTTCCGTTTTCATTATTTGTTTCAATTTAACCACCCCGTCAAGAAAAACGGAAGAACGCCGTTTTCCAACTTTCAATGATGCTCGACCTAACCTATATTCTAATTAAGCTCCTCTTTCCATTTTGAATATATGATTCAAAAGTAATATAGGGCTGCTAAATCGGGGTTTTAGTGGGGCGGGTCGGCCGCGATGGATTGCCTTTTAATATTTTTTGTGTCCTCATTGCCCCAGGACGTTATAATCCCCTCTTGTAAGATTGTTACATGTCGTACATCTACCAACATACTCGTTATTAGTGTCTGTTTGAAAAGCAAGATAAGTAAAGCTACCATTAGGGTAGAATTTTTTTTTTCGTAACCTCCTTTATTTTTACATTTAATTATTACATACACACATACGTGTTACAAGATATATGTATATCTCGCTAATATAAATATATCTTATTTACGTATTTACGTACTAATTAAATATAAAAATAAATGAGGTTACGAAAAAAAAGTGGAAAGGATGGGTTTCACGCCGTTTTCTAATTTTAGCCGCTCTATAACTAATTTAACTAATATTCCAACTAGAGTATTAGAGACCTCCTAAATTTATGTTTAAATTTCAACGGAAAGGTATCATTGGATGGGCTTAACCTCCATGTCTTTATTACGTTTTTTCCCCTTATTTTTATATATCTCATTCGCTGATTGTAAAATATTGTTTACAGTTGTGAATAAAATAAATAAAGTAAAAAAAAATCTAATAATCTAATCATGGAAAGTGTATGTCTATGACCTATGTATATATGCGTATGACTATAATCAAAATGCAACCAACTTTATGTATTATATTTTATACCTATAAAATGGTATGTATCCAATTTTAAATTTATCAAACGTTAAATGTATAATGAAAAAGTACCAAACTTATCTTCATCAAACTACAGGATAAAGCGACTAGATTTCAATTTATCCTCCAGCTCGAGTTTCACTCATTAAAGAGTAATAGTTTCCTGTTAAAAAGAACATTAAATGTAATTGCATAAGAAAGTCTTATCAAATAATACAATAATAAATTGTGAAAAGTTTAAAGAGAAATAAAGAAAATGAAAGTTTCAGTTTAAATAATCAATTATTTAATATATTTAAAAGTTTATGGTCAGACAAAATAATAAATAAAACAATAATATTTGAGCCACACACGAATGTGGTTCTCAATTTAAATTTTTACCAGAATTTCAACTGAGCATTACACAAAGTCCATATTAGTAGTATGGATAATATAAGTAATATATTTATTAAAATTAACCAGATTAAACGAAATAGAATAATGTTAAAGGATTTGCTATATTGATATATCTCGCTTCCTTTTAGATTATTTATTTTCTTAATCTCTGTAATTAGTTTTATCTTTTAAATTTTTGTTCAGTTTTTCATTGTCAGGTCCAAAATCAGATTATTTTATAATGCAAAATAACAGTTGTGAACCACTGATTTTCATATCTTAATCTCCAAATAGCTAATTAGCAATATCATATTTACTTTAATAAAATTGTATTTACATAGAAACAAATTTAAGGTAAGGAAATTAGGGTAATAATCTATACTTTTTGTATTAAATCATAGTTAATTATTGATAATTACGCAATTTAGTCCGTTCTGAATTATAAATTAGATTTAGACAGAAATAGATAAAAAAAAACTCTTATTTAGAATACTGTCACTTGTGCCCTTTTACTTCTCATCCTTTAATATATAACCTTTAAAATCCGCGGAAACGACTAGAAAATCGCTTCCATTGACCTGAGATGATCCTGGACCACCTGAATCGACCTATTCAAGAGTTAGTGTCCAAACAGGAAACCAATTGATGAGTGGCTTCGGGTTCTGATCTGTTGAACCTTGGGACACGAAACCATTGCATCTGTTTACTGAAACCTGTTCATTAGCTAACTCTATACTAAACTTACAACTAATTTTATTTTTCTATGGAAGATTAAATTTGTTTCTTTTTTATTATCCTGGGGAGCGGAGTAGCTCAGTGAGTAAACGCGTTGTGCTACTGATGCCGAGGACACGGATTCCAAACCGACTGTGGCAGATAATTATTTTCTGTTTCACTGTAGCCGTGAGTCAGCCCTGTGGGTTCGAGGAGCCCTCCGAGGTCCACCCATTCTGATAAAGTGGGACCCTTAACTGAGGAAAAATCTGGTGGTTGATCGTGATCATGGACAAACTACCTCCTTGCACACCGTTGTTTAAGAACAAGTACTTCCTTAAAAAGTGAACTTTCAGTAGTTTAGATTTTAATTTTTTTTTTTTCATTTCTTCTCGACGTTACAAGATTTTTTCCCATCTTCAGAATACACTACATTGTCCCTAATCTCCTTCTTAATTATATTCATCAACCCTGAAGACGGGAAACGGACCCTAAAACGTCGAACAATTAATAAAATATTAAACCAATGAAAAAGAAGACAAATTTCACAAGTATCAATATATTGTTTTTGTTGAATTATAAAAGCAGAAAAAGATATTCATAATGAAATATAGTAATAAGTATTAAATAAAAGGATTTTTTTTTTTTTTACTTATTCCTTGAATCGTAAAATTTAAATGACTGACTAAGGAAATGAAAGAAACTAAGAAAACCAATTATAAGAGAATAAACGTAATATGCCTATTCATAAAGGGGAGGAAGGTATAATTAGTGATCAGTGAATAGATCTTTATACTTTTTCATGGAAACGTAAAGTAATTTACGCTCAAGAATGCAGTTTCTCATCCTACTCGCTTTTTCTAGGTATTTAAAAAATTTAACCGATATTTTTTTCAGAACGATATCATTATTAAACTTCTAAAACTTTGTAATATATTATTTTGACTCAATAAATTATACTTCTCCTTAAGAAAAGACCATAAGTATTGGTGGTGGCTACATATAATGAAATATAGATAAAGACTTTTGGAACCTGCTTTGCTTTCCACATGAGAGTAACAAACCTCGGTTCAGAGTTTCCAAGCTGTCTAAATATTTTATATAGGCAGAAATACGTATTAAAATGGAAGTATTTTCTTTTCTTTACCTTATCTCTATATTATTTTATTAATATTTAATTATATCTAATCGTTAAAATTATTGTCATATTCATATACTTATCACTTTTTATTATTATAGTTTTAATATTTACTAATCATTGTTACCATATTTATTATTCTACTTTATTTATTTTATTATTTTGTTCTCTATATAGTATTCATCAACACTTACAGCTCTAATACCCATTGCGATGTGGTATATTATATTATTAATATTGTTCAATAAGAGAAAAGCTCTTTTTATAATAATTGTAAGTATTTATTACCGATGAAGACATTTCAGGCCAATCTTGCCGCAGTGACAGACCGTACTGATCACACACAATAGATGGATAGTGAAGAATCAAATTTCGTGTTTCGTCCCTTAAATAATATAAGTAAAAAATATTTATTTTAACACAGAAGTGCCCATAATACAACTGATTATCTTATAAACATGGACAATTATCTTATACTATATACTGAGCTTAGTAAAAAGCTCAAATACTGTAATAGAGGTTTGCTGTATAATATAGCTTATATTAAGCACTTCATGTTTACATTTCTGAATAAAGCGCTTGCATGTAGAAATGGTTTTTCTTAATTAAAAGATAAAGCAACTTCGCCGCTAGGTTTCATTATTTCCTAATTATAATGTTATTTTTATTTGGATATCTGTATGTGTAATTTTTTTTAAATTAATGAGGCTGCATTCCAAAACAAGCCGAATTAATTTTCATTTTTATATTTATTTAATTAACAGTTTGGGTACTAGCTTATCACGAGGTAAAAGGATTTTGTTTGGTAATTTTTTTTTATTTACAATTTTGGTACTTCATAGACTTTTTCCTAAAATTGTTAAGTTACATGTAATTTAATTTGGAGAGAAGTCTTTGTAAGTATCAAAACTGTTTATTAAACAAAAAAAATTCAAAATGGGCGGGTTTTGGATTGCAAGGCTAAATTATTGAATTTTAAAAAAGGCTTTGTGCATAACAAGAGTTTATTAATAATTTATTTGTGACTACTTTATTCCTAATATATGATTAAATTTCTGGATTAATTTTTGATCGCGTGAACAGCGCTCAAAGCCTAAACAAACTAGAGAGAGAGAGAAATGCTTTATTCATTCAAGCTGCCCAAATACATCGGATTGCTACATTACACATCATACTAATCATCCGTGATCGGACATATATAAATCACATATTTTTACATGATATCATGAAATAGAAAAAAAATGTTTTTTTCATTTTTTCCCACAGTTTTCTTTTACAATCAATTCCAGTCTACACACTAAATACAAATATTTCAATTTATTCCTTTTTTCTTTTCCTTTCTTGCCTCTTCCATTTCACAATTTGTATTTCATCTGATCGACAAATTCACTCACCCGAATTCCCCATTATAAATATTAAACAATACTAGGAGGGTTATTATGCGTTTTGACCTATGATTTTTTTCAAACTGTCTCCTCAACGCGTGTCGTTAATTCTTCACCCCATTCAACTCGATAAAAGCTATAATTTGATCCAATACTTGAGGCAGTGTTTGATTAAGAAACAAGAAAGTTAACAAATCGGCATTGAGGATCCCCTAAGAGAAGATACACGGCGAGTTATCTTGTCGAAGGCCGACCGAATCCCGCCGACTATTAGAAGAAGTAGGCCTCACTCGGGGGAAGGACGTAATCGATTTGTGTAATTCACGTCGGTGGCGTGGAATCGTGGCAGCGGTTGCATAAGTTGGCTGTAGCACGACCGGGCAAGTTCAATACCACAAGCGGTAGCTTCCACCTTTCCGGTCCACATTCTATTACAGCCTGTGTCATTCTTCTATCATTAATCTCCTTTTTAGCCATTGCTACTTCCTCGCGGAGCACAATGCGCCTACATACGGCTAATCTTTCTCTAACCCTTTATTTCATCCACAGGAACATTTCCTCTTTTCCTTAGAGCGAATTATATAAATTTTTCATTCATACATTCTCGGATCTCCATTCTAATAGATTTAGAAATTAGTAAGCATCAAATTGAATGTATTAAAGGCATTGTATTTCTTAAAAGGTTGGCACAATATTTATACAGAAGAAATAACACGAGAACGCAATAGCCGGAACTACCATCGAGTTCGCAATTAAAGTGATCCGGAAGTACCGGATATAAGATTGATCATTAGATGAATTCCATTGGGGTCAAAGCTTAAGTTGTGCGATCCGTTCATGGACTGATTCAGATAGCTCTTTTAATCGAATGAATCAAGGTATCAACTACTCCATTAATATTTTGGAGTGAACCATTAAATCATGAAAGACTGCTCTCTGCGGTGAGTGAGCCATTCAATTAATAAGAACCCAGCTGAATAGTGGTTAAACCCATCTCTAGTAGTAGAACTAAGAAACTAATTACAAAGGCAGCCTTTGTAGACTTATTGAAAAACAACATATATCGTTCAATGATAGGTAATCACAACATATAACAAATATAATTTACTAGTAATGAGAGATAGTTCACATCATTTAAACAACCAAAGAAACCAAAAACAGAAAATAGTATTAATCAAGAAATAAAAATATTATTTGGATTCCTACTAACATAAAAAAAAAGACCATTTATTACGGTACAAAAAAAGACCACCTACTAAAGCAGCAAAAAAAATGCATCTACTAAAGCAGTTAAAAAAAAAAAAGTCACCCTCTACTAAAACAGGAAAAAAATTACTATCTACTAAGGCAGTGAGATCCCTATTAGATTAGGATTGGATACAGAGATGAAAACAATTTTACGAGTACAAAAATATAAGAAATTAACTCTTTTTTTCATTTCGTATATGGGTTAATTATTTTTTTGAATGCATGATTTTCATATTTTGGAAGAAACACCGAAAAAATATCTTTTAAGCTTGTATTTTATGGAAAGAAAGTAAACCTCCAGTTTATGCTCTATGCCCTCAAAAACATGGCGATACAAATTATGAAAACTTTCCAGGTAAATTCTTATTTTGAGCCCAATTGTCCGGTAAAAACTAAAAAGCTCTAGGACACTCTGATGGTAACAGTTCAATATTGTTAAATACTGCGGATGTGTACATCAGCGAGTCACTTCAGCTTGCCATTAAAATGTTCAACACTAATGCAGAATCTAAATACTAAAGCAGGCTAAAGCAGGCAAAAAATTACTATCTACTAAAGCAGTAAAAAAAAATCACCATCTACTAAAGCAGGAAAAAAATATATCTTTTACTAAAGCGGTTTCCAAACCTTTACCATTTTCGCCCCGGCCTCCTTCTTGAACTAAACAAATTGTGTAGGACACTATTCTATTATTCCTATACTGAGGTACAAAAAATTGAAGGCACTCTTATCGAACTACTGTAATGCACTGTTTATCTAATTGCTATCATAGTTTCTTTCTGTTATATTTTGAGAATTCGCTTGCGGCACCTCTGAATCCCGAAGCTTACCTAGTTTTTGGTTACACAAACATAATATTTCAATTTTAAATAATTAAATATCATTTAGTGAAAATAGAAACAGTTGAAAATTACCATTTGTAAGCACAAAGTGCAGTCACCAGAACGTAATAAAAAGTGTTTTGGCTCTTTTGAAAGTACTACTCTAGGTCGGATAACATTTGAAGAAACTCCTTAGGCAATAAGCCATTCGGGAGACCAAAAGCTCAATTATATCGAAACGTTCTATCAAAACATTTATCAAAGCACTCAGCACTCTATTGCGTACAGTATCGACGGTATATGTCATGAGTTTAACTTCAGTTTTTCGTTTAATAGCTCACGAAAAATGAATATATCTTCCGAAGATAAAACGATAAAAATTACATACAATATAATCACACCAAATTGTAAGGAACAGAAATCAAGATTTACTGCAAAATTCTCTATCACTCTTGTCAGTATTTGTCTAATCATACTCAGCGAGGGGCAGGGATGGTTACAGCTCTCCCCTTAGAAGTAAGAAAATTTTATTAATTTCATAAAAAAAAAAAATGTTCAAGCAAATAATTGCAATAACTAATATAAATAAATAATTTTCTTAAAGTTTTGGTTTCATTCGCCTTTCCGTGCTGAAATGTCACAAACTGAACCTCAATGGCTTAGCCCCCCCTCTCCCCAACCCGAATTCGGAACCTTGGTTCTTAACGTTAATTTTTGTTTTGCTTCTTTAATGATAGATTAATGTTTTAATGACCGAGCAAAATGAGGCAGGATGATATTCAAAAATAACTCAAATTATTCCAAATTAATTTATATATTTTACTAACGAACATTATATCGTTTCGTATCAGCAACTTTTCAGATACTGTTAAATGAAGTTTAACATATGTTAAAATAAAAAACGTGTGCTATGTAAAAATAAACTATAACTTTTTTATCCTTTTATAGAATTATATTATATTCTTAAGTGAAAATTTTATTTCCTGGATATTATCTTTTTTATGAAGATTTCTATTGGATAGGTAATTACTTATATTTCTTGGTTCATGATTTATCGTTTGAGTAAAAAATCGAAGTGACGAACTGTTGAAATATAAGTGTATCAAGAAAATATAGGTTATCGGAATATAGGTATATTAAATAAAATAGGTTAAGGCTTATGAAAGTATTTGATAAAATTGATATTGTACCAACCAGGTACCAATTCGCACAATCCCTTAATCGAAATCGGATTGAACGGTTTGATGGATTTTGTGAACATAACTTTGTCTACAGACAGACACGGGGGCAATTTGTTTTCCTTGATGTATGAAACTTGCATTTCAGGAGTGAAAATTTTTATCCTGAATGAATAAAAAGATTATCTTCATTTGGTAGTAACGAAACATTACTTAAAAAGTGGATAAAGAGTAATTTATATAGAAAAAACTTTATAATACAATTTCATTAAAATGTATACATAGTATTTCATCTGAGTATGCACTGCCGATAACTCGATGAATCATCTACAGAATTGAAATGATGAAATAAATTAATGATTCAGAAGGCTATGATAATTACCCAAAGTAGAGGATTGCACCAACCATTAGTAAGTATACATATTAATGAAGCTAAAGGATTTTAAGAGAGTTTTAAATTTAAATTTATTACAATTCAATGAGACCAGAGTGTGTATAAATAATTAAATCACAGATGAGCTTAAATTATAAGTAAAATTACAAATTGGAAAAAAAAATATTCCGATCAAATCCCTTCTAAACAGAATTACAAAACGCATCTTAATCACAACGATTTCAAGACATACCAATCTCACTTGGCCTATTAAAGAGAGACAGAAATACTCTTTGATGTGTTAGAATAAAATGACTGAGGCAATCCCAATTAGGAAATATCTCAATTAGGCCATTTGTAATTATAAATGCTTCATTAGAAGTCTAATGGCAGAATAGCAATAAAGAACTGGCTGCTAGGTAACAAATCTTAGAATTAGATTATATGCTATTAACACTTCAACAGTTTTTATTTCCATGCTTTGTTTGATTGTATAGTAAGTGGTAATAACACTTTGTATAATTGAAACTTAAGATATTTATCTTCAATTATATACTTCGTTTCAGAATAATTATTAACCTTTAAAAAAAAAGAACTAAAATGCATATATGAAGCAATCAGTTTCAAAACCGGCTGCATCCATTTTCGAATATTACAGAGAAGATACCAAACACGGTGGATCGTATACTCTTTTCATTTAGGAAACGACATTTAATGGATTGGAACGCTTTGGTCAGTACGGTTTTACGTGATAATGAATTGCTTTATGAAAAAAAATAGAGATATTTTATTAAAAAAACAATTCATTGGACTGACTTTCAAAAGAGAAAAATATATATGACCTCCAGTAGGCACTTCTTTAACACCAACACAATCGACTCACACATTTTCAACACTCCAACTCAATTAACAGACCTTATAGAGGTGTGCCAAACTTTAAAAAACGCGAGAGAGAAAAGAGAGAGACCGATTTTCATACAGTCTTTAATGATATAGTTACCTAAAAATACTAATTATAATTTTAAAATGAACCTCTATGATCCATGAAGGGCCAGGAGTTCAGTACTAAACTCCTCAGTACTTCTCAAGGAAGTACTGTTTTTAGAACGATTATACAAGGAAGTGATTAGTTCAAGATCACGCTTAACCGTCAATTTTTTATCTTTTTTACACACTTCATATGGGCTGGCCGTGCCCCATGTGGACTCCTGAACCTACAGGGCTGACTCACGGTTACAATAACGAAATAAATAATTATCTTCCAGAGCCGGATTCGAACCCTGGGAGGAGTTAGTAGGATAGAGCATCACCCACTGAACTACCCCGCTCCTTTTGCTTAAAAAACATACTGAATTTTTATAGCTACATAAATATTTCTTTAAGTTTTCATTCCGTGAGTTGGCCACAAAGTAAACGTCAACCCGGGCAGCCCGGAATTGAACTGGCGCCACTGCAGCAGAGATGGGCAAAAATTAGCTATAGTTGAAACTAATAGCTAATATTTCCATGGATACGACCCTTAATGAATGGACCATTGATAAATAAATACTGTATCTATGACAATTTTAGCTATTAGTTTCATAGTTGCCCAACTCTGCACTGCAGACAAGAGGTTGCAAAAGTAACGCGTCAACTCCCTCAGCATGAACAGCCTCTACAATATTCCGAGTTGTAAATTTCTTTTTCAAATGAGTTAGTGTCAGAGAAATTCATTTTGGTATATAAACATATATAACATTGTAAGACATCCCCATATTCCCGGAAACTATTTTCTAGCAATTATAATGGGGATATAAAACTCACTTCCTCTCTCCTCTACGATGACCCTTAACACAATGCAAAAATATACTATTTTGTAGGAGAATACGAAAAAATGAAATTTTAATCAAAATAAAAAAATACTAATGACTTATACTGTTTTGTTAATTTTCGTTCCATAGGAAGCTTGCAGAAGGCCATTAATTTTTTGGTATGCTTCATGTACAAAAAGATCACCCATTTTTACTTATTAGATACTGTGCTATGATTATTCTAATACGAATAAGAAATTTAAGCCTGCTAGAATTATGTGAGATTTATATATAATATAATGAGAAATTTGTGCCATAACAAAAGGATGAAAATTTATAATTTGTGTCAGTATCTTTATAGATCCTGATAAGTTTAAAAATACTCACTGGATCCTTTAATACATAAAGATTTTTGTTGCCTCTAGCTGGAAGAGCCTTATCACGTTCAAATAAAGAATGTTTATTACCTAATTTTCATTCAAAAACCTGGAGACTCTTCTGATCGTCAATCTGGTCAATGTGCAATAAAAAGAGCTTATGCAAATATCTTTAAACTATTTTAAATATAAAATCTACAAAGACTCTTTTTATTGAGCCTAACGTCCCTCTAAACACGCCTCCAAGGTTCTGTATTTTCCATAATATTATACTGACCTTGATCTACAAAAAAGGCAATCGTAAAATTGAGGTCTCTTGGTAAAATTGAGTTGGAATAGTACTTAAAAAAAAGAAATAAATCAAAACATTTGTTACATTTTTTATATCGAATAAAATAATTATTATTTTAATACTTCCCTAATTTTTTGTCTGTATTAAATTTTTTTCATTCATTTTTTTAAATAAATAAACTTGTATTGATAAACGATTATTTATAAGTGCTAAAAAAATTGAAAACCTTGATACCTTAGATTTAATACAACATTGCAAAAGCTTACATTTTATCATGTCCTTTGGTTTCAACTTATAAATCGATCATAATGAATAAAAAATAAACTATAGTAAGGCACTGATGTTCCTTATCCTTTTTGACTCAAAAATTGCAATAGTAATACATACCAAAATCTAAAAAATTTAAACCATTTGAAATTGTTTGAACCATACCGACAGACATAGAACATACATACATCTTAGACTTTTAAATTTCAAAAAACAGACAAAAATTATAGTTTGCTCAAATTGTATACAAATCAAAACTTAAAAACAATTTCACATATGTCTGTAACAATTATAATATTGAGAAAAAAAATATTTGGCCTGTACTGTCTTATTTTTAATTTATGTTTTTGGCATAATTATTGCAAAATAATTTATATTTTCCCTCCGTCTTTATAAATGATCGATACATGAATGTATGAAATCACTACTTGATACAAAATGCTGGATGATTTTGGGGTGACAAATCTTAAAAATGGACCTATATGGTTACAGAATACATTATAATATAATGCAATACATTATATATACAAATTTACATTATATCTTCGACCGGCGGTGTTTTTTTTTTGTTTTTTTTTATTCGGATTTTAATCATAAATGCTGATGCAATTATAGCGAGTAGGCTGGTCACAATCCCAGAAGAGGACATATAAAAAATAATGCCATCCTTCCCCGCCGAACCCTGAAATATATTGAAATATCTTCTGAAATTGAAAAATGGCGTGAAGTTATTCTATCTTTAAAATAAAACAATATGGTAATGTTTTTTAAATCTTATTTATAACAGTTCTATCTCACTATACTATGTATATTTCACGTTTTTTATTGATATTTTGGGCAATATTTATTTTTTTTATTATATGAGTCAGAAACAAATTTTAAATAACCTCATTTTTCTTTTCCAGAAAATCTTGTGGATTTCCCTTTCTTCCTGGATTTCCCTTTTTACACTCTGTTCACAATGAGACTAAAATTTCTTTTCAGAGCACTCATTTAGGCTTTTTACTTAATTATTTTTTTTTTTTTTTTTATAAAATTATGGTGCTGTTTATTATTTTTTAAGATTATTTAGCAATACGGTTACATTTAAATTTCTTGTGTCTGTTTTGTAATTGATTGTATTATTTTGAAATTCAGATATTTTTATGGCTTCTAAAGCCTTTCTTATATAACTATTTCTTCCTTTATATTGTATTTTAACATCCTTAAAATCAAAATTGGGTAAGATTACATTTGTTCTTTCAATCATGAGTATGTAGATAAATTCTGTTCACTCTCCCCATGATATACTTCAGGACACTTCAGAAAGTTCATTTTTTACAACTCCCACATTTTTATTTTTATCAATTTTGTCCTCCATGTTATTGAATAAGTTACCAATTGTATTGTTTTATTTTTCATAAATGAAATCTTTTGAATATGATTGTATTTACCTCTGAATACGTTTTAAAAAAACTTGCCTAAATAAATATTAATCATCCTAAATTTACACACAGAAAGGCATTAATTAAAAATAAAAATTGCAGTATCAATCAAACAAATCGAACATAATCATGAAATTATACTTAAAACAAAGTCAACAGCCCTATCAACCATACACTATTAGAGGCAGAGTGGAAACGCGAGAAAGCTGAGACAGGAGAGAGATATAGTAAGTTTTATGCACCACGATAGAGAAACGTGGGTCGGAAGCGGTAAAGGTGACACAAGATTCGCCGGGAGCATCCGCAATGAGCTCATGAACCAATGATGCAAGATTCCAGTAGCAGTTTTATTAGTGTAACCTACACTAGTTAGTGCAACCTACATCAGTGCATCCTCTGGAGGTTAGCAAACTTAACGCAACTCAGCGGTTAAAGTTCAAGCTAATCGCTTTTTTTAATAGCGAAATTTCTCAACACCTCTTGCAAGTAATAGCACAATAATATAGAAAAATAGCTTGTATTCATTATATAATTATCAGTCTTGAATATCTTTGAGTATTTTTTTTTTTAGGCAATCCACAGCGAAGATGATGTTTGCCAAGTTATCTACCAACCTTATCTAACCATGGTAGGGAATCAAATTTTTCATTGTTTGAGACTGCCACTTAATGAAAAAAGTCAACCCACCCCGGCCAGACTCAACCGGCGCCGCCCGCATATCCAAAATAATAGACCTAGGCCTAACCATCTGAGCTACGAACTGGTCCCCCAAGTATTTAATCAATCTGGGTATTACACAGTATAAGGTAGTAAAGCCTGGTTTTAATGCATGTAAGCCTCAGTTAACAGATATTCAGTATTTTATCAGTAAACAGATTTAACAATAAAATACTGAAAACTATTACTCAATAGTTTATAATTTAAATTACATGAGTGAATAACTTTTAACATTATTCCAATCCTAAAAAAAAGTCAGGTGCGTGCATAATACAGATTTCATTTAACAAATCCTACTTTCAAATGAAATTAATGCTTATAAGTTTCACAGTAGACTTATAAAACTTATGAGTTTCTTTATTAAGAAATTTCCCCTAATTCATACAAAGTTAACTCAGTAAGTATAATCTGGCTATTATCAGAACAACCGTGGAAACACAAAAAAAATCATTTTCCAATTTAGTTTACTAATTCAATAATATTTTATATTAATCCATTGTTTGCAACTTTTACTAATGAAAGATGGTTATTAAAAAATTAAATTAAATTAAAGGAACATAAAAAGTTAACATTTAGGCCCTACTTGACTATTTCAATGGGGATATTGACTATCAGCCGACATTCAACACCACTTGATTCTACATTGATATGCCGAGTATAATAATACATTTTAGAGCCGCTTTTGAGTAATAATATAAAATGGCACTTCCGGTAAGTTGAATTGTGTTGTAAAATACAAGGCATATAATTCAATTATATACAAACGCATATTCCTATGATTTCAGTTTCGTACGATTTTTCGTTTTTTAGGTATATTCTTAGCGTATACACAGATGGACAGAAAGGACACACAGATCATTTTGCGAGTCTTGGTTATTTTGACTCAGGGAACCTCACAACGTGTAATCAAAAGTGGACAAAACAATAAACTTAAATCGGTTTAATACATTATTAGATGGATAAGCTCGTATTTCACAATTCTTACTGGTGCAGCACGAGTAAGATTGTTTTTTTTTTCGACACTCAACTAGTGTAAGATACAAGCTTATCTATCTTAAAATGTATAAAAGTTATTTTTTGGGGGGGGATATGATGTTTTCATTGTTGGTCATCTATATATTGCATATAGATGTGAGAGCCAAGAGAGTTTACAGCAACCTCGAAACTGCAGGCGCGCCGGTTCGAATCCGGTCTGTAGAGGTTGACTTTTATTTCGAGGCGGTCCCACCAGATGAAAACTGGATCCACGCACTATAGTTAGAATAGGTTGGTTACACTCCCTCTGCCCTGTAAGTCAGAAATGATCAGGCAGGGGATAATAAAAATAGAGGTAAAATAAAAGATGAAGTAAAAAATTGAAAGAAAAATTATTCCACTTTTGGATTCTACTTGTGTTGAAACGTGAACCTCAAATTGCATGGTTATTTTTTAAGACCTTTGAAAAGTGATTCCAGAACACTTTATACATTTATTCGGTCCATATTTTAAATGAACTATTGAATAAATGATATCTCATTATTACCATGACAGATGGTAATGATGAGTTATCATTTAATCATCCTATCTGTTATCATCATGGCTGACCAATGTCTTCGGCGCCATTTCTGAAAAAACAAAATAGTAGTTTTAGTGAAATGCAGCGATCGGCACACAGTCTGTAAGACCTTTTTTTGATACCGCCATAAAGACATATACATAAATGAAAATTTTTAATTCCAGTAAATTTTTTATTATAGTTCAGGCTAAAAACTAAAAGGTAAAAAACGGAGCTTTTATTTTATTTGGATATTATTTTATTCTAAAATTAACTACGCTTATTTGTGGTACTGATGAAAAATGATAGTTTGATTTTTTTTTATGATTCCAGATTTTTACACCAAATTTAGTAAACCCTATTAGTATAATTTGCATATCAACAATTTTTGACTTGGAATATTTTTAAAATTTTTATTTTGAAGTTATATTCATTCAGTTAATTTAAAATTAAACTAATTAATAGAAACTTTATCAAAGATTCTTGTTGATAACCTAGGTTAACACAATTTTGCTGAAGAAGGGCCGACAATTCTATCAAAGAGGATTGGAAAACAATCCTGGGAGAACATCAGGATACCGAGATATTCACACTCAATGGAAGTTGAGTAAGAAAGCGTTTATCCACAATCGATTACCAATTGCAAGGAAAAACTCCCACTTACTAATAATTGCAAGGGGCTTCAATCATTTCAACTTCCTAGCAGAATTATTGCTATTAAGGTGGTTACGAAGGTTTAAATTTTGAATTGAGATAATGTAAAAAAAAAGTGCGTTTTAATACATAAGAAATATTGTAAAGTATTGTTGATTACAAGATATTGATAAAGGACTTGGAGGAGGAAGAGAAGTGTTGGATGTTTAGTTTTTCAATAAGGTTGAATAACGTGAATTTTGAAATTCTCATCCATCTATATGATAAATATCATTTACGAATTTTATTTAATAATATATTTAAAAGAACTTCGTGGTAGTTTTTTTTTGTTTTAAAAATATTTTTTTTTAGAAATATGTCGCCTTCTGTGTCAGGCTGAGCCCCAATCTCAGGATTAAACTTGTTTCTTTTTTCTTTTACGTGTCCTCACTAAAAAATATTCATCATTCGCATACCCTAGTAAATTTCATCATTTTCTAAAAATAAAAACTTATAATTTAAAACAATAGTTGGGAATCGTTCACAGGACCAGTTTCAATGTCACACTGTTGTAACAATAAGTAAAAATGTTACAATCAGAATAACATTGAAACTAGCCCTGTGAACTACTCCCAACACCGGTCTCACATTATAAGCTCTTGTTTTATGAAATGATTAAATTTTACAAAACAAAAGCTTGTAATTAAAAACGAAAAAATCAATTATAATTAAAACAATTGTTAAAAAATTAAAAAAAAAACCAGCATAATTCCGAAGATGGGCACACCTTTTTGTAAACTTTAAAAAAAAAATCTAACAAAACATTTTTTCAAATTAATTAATCATTGAAATTGACTTGACTCATATTGTAGGTTTTTTCGGGATACTCTTTTGTTATAACATACTTGCTTAAAACGCACTGGGTGTTCACAAGTTCTGAAAAATACTGCACAAAGCCTGAGAACATTGCGATATGCGTGTACAGTAATTTAAGATTATTGTTTTCTGATATGATTAGTAATAAGTCTTTCACTTCTAACATTTGACAATGTCTTATCCTACTATTTTAACCAACTTTTATTTAAATCATTTTTTTTTAATCCTCTATCTTTTTAGCATAAAAAAAATTCTAAGCTATAACTTAAGGAATATTAAGAATAACTAATAACTAATAAGGAATAACTTACTTACTGAAGAAGAAATGTTAAGACATAAAATTATAGTAAGAATAATTAATAGTATATACAGTTTATACAAGTATTTTGACACCTTTTTTTTTTAAATATTTTGTTCAATGCTTCATCACAAATAAAATCATTAATAATGATAAATGTTTAATTATTCACTACATTAATAATTAATAGATCTTCTAACTACTTAAATTAAAGTGATTTTATCAATTAACCATTTTATGTTTTTAAAAATTGAAAGTACTTTAGGCCCTGAAAACATACCTATATATTTCATATATATAGAGCTCTCAAACAATGTTTAACTTGATATTGACAAGACTTCTATTAACACGTCATTTTCAGAACTATACCAACATTTATCCTTCCTCGTAAACCTATAGACCCCCCCTACAATATCCTTTAATAATAATTACTCTTACACCTGTTGAACAGATCCACTACCTTGGACTACATCTGGACAAATGACTAACTTAGAATCCCTAAGAATGAATAGAGAGAAAACTGCACATTGATTCCGACTAGAGTAACTAGGTCTAAACTTCCAAGCCATTACCAAAGACTGATCTACATGACTGTAATAAGGCCTCCCTGGGCCCTGTTTCATAATTAAAGCTAATAGTATTAGTTGAAAATACAAGTATAAAAACAACGTGTTAATTTCACAAATACTTATTTTTTTTCATAATAGGGAGGGCTATTAGTGATATTATAGGAGTTAAAAAGTGCTAAAGTACAAGTTACTTTTGTACAAGTCAGTGTAATAGTATTAAGTTAAATCTACAAGACTAGTAGTATTAATTTATACTTTAGTATGAAACAGGGCCCTGGACATACGATGTTGAGCTTTGGTGCTCCACTAAACCTTTGAATTCCTCTCGTATCCTTACAATCCCAAATCCTTCGTAAAATCCTCAATACTCTTTACATTGTCACAAATAAATATAAGATGGACTCAGACATAATGATGAAATGGTATTATATTGCACCCAATAGGTAGCTTCTATACATGCCTGTATAATGCCATTGTAGTATAACATCAAATTTACTAATTTTTATGTAAATACAGTGGGAAAGTTCTATTAATAAGTAAATAAAAATTTATTTTGATTAGAACGTGTAGAATAAAAGTTTTTTTTTTAATCTTGTTTTTTTTGTTTTTTGTTATCATGTACATCTATAAAGTGGTAGTAACTTTTAAAAAAATCCAAATAACTAAAAATATATTAATTTTAAAGAATTTCAAAAACATATTTTCTATTAAATACAACTCGTAACTGTCAGATAAGTTACAATAAAAAGTAAGTTTGTCTTATTGACTTGAAAAAATACTATCCATTATAACTTGTAGACCTGTACATAGGTATAAAATTGATACTTGTTTTATATTATAAAATAATGTACCTTTCCCCTTTACAATGACTTTTAAGGCGTTTTCCAAATGAATGCCAAGTTTAGTTAATAAATTTTCAGCATGCATATCATCAAGTGCACCATCAAAAGAAAATTATATTGGGATCAGCAAGTGTTTACTTCGGAGGCTAGTTACTGTTTTGTAAATGATAGCAAGGTGATTAAGTTGTGGATGAAATTAATGATTACCGTACTTCCGTATTATCATTACGCACCTGTTGAACACTAACTCTGGGCTACTAAAGATATTCCCATGATAGGAATTGTCTGCAAATTCCGGACAATATGTCAAATCGTGATTACACAAATTAATCGAACTAGTCCGTTTGGAAAACAAATTTTATTCAACTTTTGGATTAGAAAAAACAATGAACGTTTGATTGATTGCTCAACAAAACAGATTACTCAAGGTGAAGTGTTGAAAAATTTCTAGAAAATGATCACGTTTTATAGCGATTCCAGTCATGACGTTAGATATTAAAACTAAAGGCCAACCTGTACTTTGGAGATCGATTAAAGAGGACAAAAATATTACGATGAGAGTGTAGTAAACTGACCGTTCGAAATATTAAAATAACTTATTTTTAACGCATGGAATTAGATTTCATTTTTGTTTTAAGCAACACTTATAAGAAACGAGTGTACGAGTTTAACACATACAGTAGAAACAAAAGTTGGGAGTAAGGTAATAAATGAACACTCAAATAGCTTCAAGTGTAAGAATTGTGATTAGACATTCTATTATTATTTTATTTCATTTATTTATTTTTTCATACACATAGTTTGATTATGTTCATTTTCTTTAACATTCTGTTTGCATATATTTTAAGAGAGATTTATTTATTTTTTCTCATTTATTTATTTATTATTATTCTTATTTTAGTATGAATGTGATCATTCATCACTATTACCTATTGCCCACAATTGTGTGGCAGATTGTAATATCTATCAATAAATAAAAATTTTATTATTAAAAAAATTTAAGAATAATCTGGGAGTTTGTGTAGAAATGTGACGTATTTTGCGCGACTCATTATTTGTTTCAATTAATTATGCCCTTGAAGATGAGTTAGAAAATATAAGTCCACCACTTTATAGCCTAAGGGATAAAATATGATGGATAATTGAATTTCAAAAAATTCTCTCATTTTTCATTCATTGCCCTATATAATTAATATATTTGACAATTTAAATATACGTAGATGATCTGATATATGTTGCATTATATTATTAATGCATTAAGATAATTTTGAGTATTGGCAGTAGAACTGATTTTTAGAACTCACCTTATCGTTACAGTGGATATGAGACAGGCGATGATGGGGCGGGGAAGTGAGAAGGTAACAATTAGTGATGATGAAGAAAGGATCCAACATGGAGGAGTGATGTTATTGTTCTACAGGGTGATGACACCAGGCGGCTTTACATCAGCACGGTAACTATATACGGGATTAGACAACTGCCTGATAAATATGTAGGCTATTGCTTCGGTAGCGTCAGAGCTATAGGACAAGGCTGTGACTTTTAGCCCGGGTAATTGCACTCCTTGCACCATAACTGCTGTCAGCTCATCCCGCTTCCTAGTTGTCTCTAGTCTCACCTTCAGGCGGGGCCTAAATCATATGGGATTCAACGAATGACACAGAAGCATAGACACAGATCACAGAAACACCTAAAAAATCCAGCTAACTATTAATTCAATAAAATACTGATGTATTTATTTTTTACAACTATTTTTTTTAAATATGATTTTTTGAGATAATGAATCATAAGCAGAGCTTTCATTAACACTCAATGTTTATAGTGCATTATTTTGTTATTCTTATTTTTAGATTCAGAAATATATTTTTTTTAAATATTTATTCATTGCTATTTACAACTGTACATTATAATACATTTAATAAATCTGATCTAAGTTAAATTGGAGTGTTACAGGCGTGTAGAGAAACTACCCATTAGTAGTTTCTCTAATGACATTTTACATTAGCTGGTCTTGTGGCCAACTTCTTTTCAGGGGCCACGGAAGATTGTCTGGAATGGAAGAGGATGCAAGATTAGAAACTAGGGGGTTTGTTTCTAAATTTAGTTTGAACAAATTTAGGCGCAGATGATGGAGGCCCCTTTCCGGAGAGTCAGAACTGTCTCACACAAGGCGGTGCAAGTACTGACCACAATGCAGCCGCATCTCTCAATCTGTCCATCTGTTCAAAGGATTAATGACGAATCTAAAAGATGGAAGAAGTCGCTGAGTGAATACACGCTTGCGGAGTGGAATATTCCTAAAAAAACTCGACGTTGAGAAAGACCACACTGTTCACAGACTGGCGGCGAGGTGAGTCAAACACGATTACTGATCCTCACAAATCCTGACGGGACACGCAGGGATTCGGGAGAGTTCGCGAAATCACGGGAAGAACACGAGCTTAATCATGAAGAAGAATAATAAACTTATTTCTTTTTAAAGCATAGGTACATAATTTGTTTACTACTTTTGTTTTGTAGTGTTTTTATGTAACATTGCACACAGACCTCAACAGACGACTTTTATACTGTCTATATGTTGGAAAAGTTATAAATGTGAAACTAGTTTTTGTATCAGTCTTTTGTTAAATAAAAATTTTACTTATTAAATTTATTCCTTATTTCTTCATGTAAATAGTTTTATTATGCCCATTTAATTCATGTTTATATGCATTTTATTGATTTTTATAGAGCTTTTATTTATTTTAATGTAATTTTTTTTTATTTTAGTATAAATGTAATCATTTATCACTATTACTTATTGTCCAGTGTTGTTTGACTGTAATATTTATCAATAAATAAAATGAGTTGTTGAAATAATCAGTAAATGAATGTTCCAAATGTTTCGCTGTTCTACACAATAGGTTGAAGGGGAAGATTAAAAATGACTTAATGAAAAACTTACATGAAAATTCATGTATACATATAAACAACCAGTCATTACATGCTGGCTTTTATTTTTAATTCATGTAATTTCTGATTCAATAGTTTTCTTTTACTTTACTAATTGATGATGTCAGATCCTTCAACAGAGACAAGTAATTGGGAGTATAACTGACTATGTAATACTTCATCAAAATATCATGAAAATAAGGGATAGAATTGAATTATTATTTGTTATTACTTATTTATTTCGTTATATGACCTCTAAAACTAACCACCCCTGTAATCAAATTCGCTTTTAGTGGATATTTATCAAATGACCCTGGCATCATTTACACGATGTTATCATCAAACATATATTCCTATTTGATCAGAATTTATCTTAATACAAGACAAGCAGGCAAGGCCGCAAATTAGTCGATGGTCAGATGAACAAACCACACGAAGTCCTGTTTTTGAGAAACACTAATAATACAGTCTGGAGGACAAAGACGCAATGTTTGAATAGGATATTGTCCGCAACAAAGGAATTATAAATCTATCTACATCATTTTCTTAGGTACGCTAAATCTTACATGGTTTTGTAACACAAAATGAATATGTTTTTCTATACCTTTCATGGAAGGCTTGAAGAAACTATAAATAGTCGCTATTATTCTGTTGCAACAGGATATGATAATATTGTGTACTGAATATGATTTAATGTTCCATAGATATGACATGCATAGCATAATTTAAATGAAGGATATAGTATATTTAGCTAAAATCAAGACGGCCAGGGCACTTTTATTTCGTATAAGGTAAGTTGAATATTAGATATGAAATACCATTGAAGTGTGCGGATCACTAAGCCGGAAGAAAACTGAACCAAGTGCTAAACAATGCTCGACTTAACGAATTTCGGTTTCTTTCATCAAAGTTTATCAACACAAAATTCATGTTTGGCAATGAATGAAGCCTATATATGAGGAATGTCGTGACTCAGTGGTAAGGCACTGTGTTACTAGCTTCAAGGACCCTATACACTGTTACTAGCTGTGACCGATAATTATTTATTCTGCCTTGAGTCAACTCATTGGGTTCAGATTCCCTTCGAGGTCCACCCAGCCTCACAAAGTGGACTATTAAAAAACATCTGGTAGTTGAGCGCGATCTTGAAAAAATCACCTCCTTGTATAATCGTTGAATTAAAAATAGTATTTCCTCTCAAAATGCTGAACCTGACCCTTAATGAGTTGTAACCGCTCCCATTATAATTAAAAAATAGCCATACCCATAATATTAATTATGATTCCTATTTATATAGTATTTCTTTTTGATTGGACTTTTCTCCTTAGATCTATTACTCAGAAAATATTTAAGCTAAGACTTTACAAAAATATTATCTTGTTAAGAAAACAACCAAAAATAATCAAATCACTAACTAAAATCCCTCATGGTTGGTTCCGGTAAAAAAAAAATTTGGCTTTATTTATATTAGTAAAATTAAATTATTGTAAAAAATAGTTTGGAATTAATGTATTACGAAATTTGACATAATTATTTCATAAACCTAAGATTACATTATTAATTGTTGAATTCAAAGTTGAAATCAATTTTAAAAAAGTAACATAGATAAAAATTAAGTTAATTAACAATAAATAAATCAATGATAACAGGTTAGTGGGCACTTTTTAACAGTGTTTAATGGTGTCTAAAGTTCAAGTAACTTGAGATCCTCGGGCAATGTCCGTGATATTTAATTACTAATAGGTAATAATATTTAACAACTCTATTATAACTAGGTTGTAAACTTCAATAATCATTTTAAAAGCCGGTCATATTGTGAATGGGCCGCTGGATCACTCCGACCTATTCTTTCTGACGTACACTACCCGCTAGCAATCAACCTTTGAACTTTATTTATGTTCCTCTCTCTACATCATTTGTACCGAGGCACCTCTCGGAAGATAGTAATAATGATAACTCCTTTTTTTGTAGATTTGGCAATAAGTCAGGAGTAAGGCCCAACATCATTGTCCTCCCTGCTCTCTGGTATCTAAAGCTTGGAGAAGTAACACTTACATTGCTTCAAGATTACAATAAGTCACGGATTGGTTTATTGCAAGGAGTTCTTCCATTGTAAATTTCTGTGAACTGGAATTGCGATCTCATAACCATTCTTCCACTTACAGTACTAACAAACCCATGTTAAGGTAAAAAGGATCCCATCCTTCCGTTGAAAAATAAATGTTAATTCATATTATTTGGAATTAATTTAATTACTCTAAAATAGAGAGGAATAACTCTCAAAGGCAAAGGATTCCTAATTATTGGTTTAGATGCGAAACCAGCTGTGGCAGAAGTTTTCCCATTATCCTTTGATTCGTCTGAGGCACAATTAGTGTTTTATCGATCCTTCGTTAGTTTACAAAAAATATCTGGTGCTTCAGTCTGATATGACCACACCACTCCCTTGCATAACCGTCATTCAAGAAATTGTACTTTCTTCCAATTACTACACCTAATTCATATTGGTCGTGGTATAGGTATTACTACTATAGGACTTTATTTGTTTAATATAAAGTGTTAAAGTGTTATTTATATCGAGGCTTGGACATCTAAAAATTAAATTTGGCCAGATTTAATAAAAAAATTTTGTTTTATCTGCCTTGCTGTTTGTATGTTCTTTCAATGTGATAGAACCGTCCAGGATTTAACCAAGGTATTCTCCGGACATTGACGATATGATAAAAATTGAGCTTGCGAAAATATGATAATTATTATTATCTGTTCCAACCGAAATTGTAAATTGATAAAAAAATAAGTGCAATTTAACATAAATATTATTATAACTATTCAATATCTATATAGGTTCTGTAAATATGTCCATATAATCTTTTTTTTCTTTACTTATTATTAATACATACCTTCAAATTTATGTTTTAGGAAGATAGTCCAGATGGTGAACAATAAAAATATCAAAATAGTAAAAAGAAAATTAATTATTGTTAACAAACGTTTCGCCCCACTTTGCAGGGCTGTCAGATTGAAAAAGAGATGTGAACTTCAATTTGACATATTCTCCCAGAAAAATGGGGCAAAACGTCGGTTATAAATAAATAGTTTTTTTTTTTTTTTTTTACTATTTTGATAGCTTTATTGACCGCTACCCGGACTATCTTCCTATAATCTACTTCATACAGTCAACTATTTTCTTCCAACTTGATATTTATGATTTGTTAGAGGATTTATTTTATTTTTTTGGCCTTTGACGTTTTTGATTTTCTTTGAAACTTGTAGTTATGTATATGAACAATAATTGTTCCTTTTTAGTAATTATTTTTAATTTGTGATTGATTCTTTCTCGTTTATATCATTAGAAGGTAGCCTACCTATGATTTATATGGTTTTGTTTTATCTGCTTTCGTTTCTTTATTTATTTTATATATATTTTTTTTGTTTTACTGACGCGACAGACCGTGGAGGTCCAAAGCCTCGCTCGATGTACTTAGGAAATACATTGGCTGACGGGTCTCATAAATGCCCGGGGGGGGGAGATTGTGAGTGAGTACTGTTTAATTATAAGCTTGAAAAATCCTGGATAGGGCCGGGGACTTGAACTCGCAATCTTTGGGTTGGCAGAAGATATACATCAGCTCCGAAGTATTTATCTTTCTGTAAAGTATTAATTGCGAGCCAACTCTGTCGTTTTACATTCTCGCCACGATGACGGACGTACTTTTCTTCCTCCAAGAGGACAAGAAGAATCCAAGTCACCCACGCAGAGTTGTGCAAAAGTAGCTGTAACTAACAACTAAAAACTAAAGCTAAATTAGCTGTAGTTGTATTAGTAACTGGAACTAAATGGTTAGTTGTTATCTGTTAGCTATACCTAAAACTAATAATTAGTTGATTTTATCTATAAGTTAACTACAAACTAAAACATACTATTATAATATAAAAGTCCAAGTACATACTTTATTTTATCTTTTCTTATAATATGATGTTTTCTCTAGTCAATCGATTTATTTCAGAGATGCTGAGAATAAAAAAAAAAATCGATTTTATGATCACGTGCTTGTGTATCGATTTGTTTCAACTTTTCGGATTTTTAACATATTCAGGTCCCTTAAAATGTTTACAGAGATGCTGAAAATGAAGATGAAATTTATTTCATTTTTTTTTTCAAATTTGAAAACTCAAGTTTTTTTCAACAGCTAAAGTCAGTCTTCAGTAGTTTCAGTTGTCATGAATAGCTAAAATAATTTTCAGTTGTCTACTGCGACTAAGAACTAATTGTGGTGTAAGAATTAACGGTTGCTAGGAGTTATTAACTAAATTAGTTCCATTTTTTAGCGGAACTAATTCTGATAACTATTTAGCTATTAGTCTGTACCTTAGTTAACTATATATTAGCTAATTAATGCCCAACAATGCACTCAAGATGATAAAAAGATGTTTTTTTATATTATGACACTAAATATATTAAACTCAGTTCACTCAATTTTTTTTTTAATTTTTAATTGTAGGAAGATTTGTAGTTTAATATAAACGAGGTTTATTTAATTTTACTTTTTTTTATGTTTAACCTGATTTTTAATTTTGTAATATTTATAACTGTTATTAAATTACTTTTTTTAATTTAATGTATATATATTCTATTTTAAAGGTTTTCAATTAATTATTTTAAATTATGCAATATATCTTTTTTAACAAAATTAGACGGTTTTTTTTCTTTATTATCATCGGCCCTTACGGTTTGGGCCAGCAAAGGTCCATTTTAAACCCCTAACCGCCGTAAAAATCATATTTATATTCATATGTGTTTGGAGCTTTAAAATTAATCGTAATATATTTCATTAAAATATGGATGATTAGATACAATCATTGGTTGTTGTCCAGTACAAACAATAGCCCTTGTAGGCTATTCTGAATGGGCATAATAAAGTAAATCAATACATTCCTTTGGATTTGGTAACTTCTTAAACAAGTCAGGTACTGCCTACGTTGAACAGGTTCCTATGGACCACATTCCCTGGTTACAAACCTGATAAATAATTCATTTAATACCAGGTAAATTACCTAATAGCAGCAGACACCCCTTTGGTAAGTAGGCTCAATGAGATATTGTACACCCTTCATTAATAACAATAACACTCCCCCCCCCGTTGAATAGCCTATTCAGCGGATCACTTTCCACTAATGAACCCCCGTACGGAAGTGAATCAATGCTACCCGTTGACGTTTCGGGTGCACCGGCGTGACTAGGGAACCCTAGCCTGTATAGAGGCTATTTTATCACGACCTCTTGTCTCATCAAGAAATATTTCAGATGTAGGCTTCTCTCTGAGTCATTTATATAAACCTTACACATGCCAACTATCAATCAAAGATTATCGTGGTTCTAACAAGACAGGCTAACTAAATAATACCTGACTTAAGAAAGCAACTGGATTAGAGGCATGTTAAATTAAATACAATTTGTAGATCGCTGCTTTGGTTGAAAAAAAAAATATTGATTTCATTCAGTATATGTCCTATTACAAATTTATTATACTTTGATCACTTTCTTTACTGAGGTTGTCCTACAGACTTCTCTATTACAAATTTACTCCAGTCGACGGTACGGTCCATGAAATACCACAAACACATAATGGAAAAAAAACTTTTTTTTTTGTCAGATGTACCACTAAACAATGCAAAACATCGATATAAAGTTATATATTACAGAATAACAAATTAATTTATTACTTGTAGCACTTACTCATAACTGCAATAGGTAGCAAGAGGAATTTTACTTTTACCAACCTATATATGAAAAATATATTATGAGGAAGTATCATGAAAGTAAGAAGTTTTGAATCGAAGTAGTCGACAGAAATACGCATTTTAATAATAAAAAATAATGTACGTATGTGTGCGTGAACAACCTTGATCAAAAACAAATTCATAAAGCAACATCTCAATTTCAAATAGAGATGATAACCCAAAAATAATTACAGGGAAACTTCTTATTCCTTCCACCTTTTTTTTTTTTTTTTTTTATTTGTACCCTCCTGTAGAAAATATTTACAAATGCAATATAAAACAGAAGATATACAAGTTCTAAATCCTTGTTTTACCCGAAGTGTTTTAAGGTTGATAAGGGTTCGTCCACTGTGTGTGGAGTGGCCCAGGCGGGGAGATCCGCTTTCCCTCTCGCCCCTAATATCCCCATCTTTTCTTGCCTTGAAAACATTCACTAATATCAAGTAGAGCTATCATTGGCATGATTTACTTATATCAATCTACATTATATAGTTAGTAGCCAAACTAGGTTCGGCGTGTGGTCCAAATGGTCTATGTGTATGTGCGTGCGTGTGTGGCTCTGGGACAATGCCTATGTGTATATGTGTCCATGTGAATAGTCTAGCTCAAAAAAAAAGTTGCGTTATATGTAAGCTACATAAATTATGAAAATCCTACAAAAATGATTTAGGTACTGAGTCAGACTAGAGTTGAGTTTTTTAAAATTTAAAATGTAACAATGGTTGATGCATATAATTTATACACGTGCTATGTGTAGAAGTAAAGAGAGTAAAAACAACATTCATTTAGTTTTTATATCTCCAGTTTTAATTTCTTATTACAATATTCTAAATAATTTTAGTAATGGAATTTGATTAACATAACAAATTGCGGTAGAGATATCGAATAAAAAAAATTGGAATAAGATATTTTTGTATATGAAATGTGCTTTAAGTAATTAATCTTTTTACTCTCAATTACCTGTTTATGGAATATATAGTTAGGGAAAGCATCACGATCATGCGAAATTTTGAATTATAATTTCTGTTAGAAATACATGTTTTGAGGAAATACAAGTCTCCCAAATGGTCTGTATCAGTGAGTATGTGAACAGCCTAGTCCAAAAAAAAAGTTCAACAGGAAAAAAATTACATATTTAAGAACATGCGCCTGGAATGTGACAGCAGCTTTGACTTACTGAAATTGGCATTTTATTTAATCGATTTTACTCTTGTTTACCACTTTCCCCAAAACGCCTCTAAGTATTTTAAATAAACTCGTCAAATCAATTTAAAATCAAGTGCTTTTTAATATAATATAAGCTAGGTACTATCCTTGTTGAACTTTGATAAAATGAGTTTTGATGATTAAAAGATTAAATTCTAACTTGTTAACTGTCTATAATTTTTTTTCAATTGAACTAACTAGAGAACTCTCATTGTTAGTACTTGTACAATTATCAACAATAAAAATTTTATACTATTTAAATTTAAAAAAAAATAACATCATTCTAGAGATATACTGTCTCCGCCAACGTTTTGTAGGAAACCTATAATTTTTTTCATTTCGAAAAATCATTCCAGATATTTTAGTAACCAAGTCTCGTAAGATGGTATTTTTCTGTGAGCGCATATGTGGACAGCCTAGCTAAAATACGAAAAGTCGGACGGTATCTGCTTGTTATGTTACACGTTTTCGATTCATAGTAGGAGCCATTTAATTTTACACATTTTTTCGATTTTCTTGATAACGCCTCTAACGATTTGGATCCAATCCCTTATATGAATGTATAATGAAGTAGTGTTTAAGATAAGCTAGGTTTTATCTTCATTAAAATAATTTTTCTGCCATTGAAAAATCTCAATAATATTTAAAAACAGCCTTCTTTTCTGCTACGTTTATCCAGACTTCACAATAATCTCTAAATTCATCCAACCTAAACTTAGCTTCAATCTATAGAATATGTTTCCATAGAAAGTTGGTTCCATGATATCCAGCTTTTTGATATTCAATTTTAATTGCTAACTGAATTGATTATAATGTCTTTTCTAACGTAACAACAGGAAGTTCCGTGATTTTTTTCAGTTCCCAATTAAGTTAATAGATATTAATAAATTACATAAATTTTAGGACAAGAAATAGTTCTATAATCGAGAGAGATATTTTGATAAATATTCTTTTT
>NW_027105955.1:0-669 GCF_000696795.3 Halyomorpha halys
AATCGTTTAAAGCACATTATGCTTTTTCATTATAAGATTATATAATAATCAACATTATAAAGTTAAATATGGTTAGATGAGTAAAAAATGACTGTATAGGTAGTGTTCTTCTAGATATTAATAATAAGGGAGAAAAATTACCTCATTAAAAACATTTGTATACTTTATTCTTATTATTTTTCAGTCCTTTTTATTAATTCTTTATACTATATATGATCCGAACAACGTTTTAGAGTTTTTCAGCCCATTATCAAGATTCTAAAATAGAAATATCTACAATAAACAGTACAATAAAAAATGGCGGATGTTTCGAATTGTAAAAAAAAAAAATTTTATTTGGAGCTCTATATTTTTAAAACTCACAATAACACTAGAAAATCTAAGGGAACATTTAAAGTAGAGTAAATATTTAAAAAATTATGATTGGTGAAAAAAGTTATAAGTAAATTGACAAAATGGTAGGTTCGGATAAAATTTTTGGTTTTTGAAAAAATATATTTCAGTAACCATAAGACGTATATTTGTCTGCCAGCACTCAAAATAAAAGTAATTTAACTAATTAGAAAGTAGTTTGTGTCACGTACCTTCGTAAAGTTAATAATTTTTATGATATTCGCATATGAATATAACTTTTCATATGAAATTTTATCTGAACTACTATAAATCAAT
>NW_027105955.1:4474-5646 GCF_000696795.3 Halyomorpha halys
CCCGTCACCTCAATTCTCATCACCAAAACCCAAAGTGAGCTTATTAAACAGGAAGACTAAGGGTTGAAAAATTGAGATTTCAGTGCCTGGGGCGGTTGGCATTAAGGTGCTAGGGCTAATGCACCCCCAAAGGAGGGTTAATTTACCCTCCAGCTCTGGCCGGGTCGCCATGTGTGGGTGTATTTAGAGAAGAGGAAAATTACCCAGGTAATACACATTTGACCTCCATACTCATAATTAACACCGTATTTATACATCCATATTACATCATGTAGTTTTATATCTATACATTTAAAAATTCATTTTAAAATAATTATTAGGCTGAATTCATGACGACTATCAATAGGTATTAGATCTCTTTTTTTTGCATAATATTTTTTTTTTATTCAAATTTGATTTTTACTTTCTATTGCCTATATATGAAGTATAAAATTGGGGATGTATTGCGATCTATAAAAAATTTTAATTCTAGTTTTCAATGAGTTTGAGGTCCCTTGCGTCCATACAAACAACCTATATCAAAAATCCATATGAAACTGAAAATACATATTTTAATATCTAATCTAAATCGATATCAAACAATAAACCCAACCTGGGCTCTCGACATTCCTGAATATAATAAATATATAATAAAGTGAAGAATATTTATAATCTTGTGTTAGATATAGACTTCAAGACTATAAACAATTGTTTTAATAGTGTTAACCTCACTTAATTGTTATTTAGAGTTGGGGATAGGTTAGAGCCTGAACCTTTATGATTCTCGATTAGTATCGAGGGGAAAAAATCGATTTATCCAGTGGTTGCTATGATATATATATGTAAAGATCCTTACCTTCAGACTCTAACCTATCCCCACCTCTAAATAACAATTAAGTAAGGTTAACTTTTAAAGAAAATAACCTCTGAGAGTGTTATTTTATTTTATTTTTTTATACGAGATCGGCCTGGTGGGCTTTTTATGGTTGATATAACTTATATTATATATATTTTTTAACAGTTGATTATGAGGGGGTATAGTCTCGTACAAATGACACCCCTAACTATACAAAATGTTCTTATTAAAAGAAAAAAAAAATAGTAAGAATAATAAAATAAATAGATAAGAATAATGCTTCTTAATAAAAGAGGAAAGTAAAATTAATAACAAAAAATAATGATATTGGTACACT
>NW_027105955.1:11275-11878 GCF_000696795.3 Halyomorpha halys
GTAGAATATTTAAATAAATTCGGAAGCGAGCCTCATTACAAAATAATTTTTAAAAAATTGAGTGTAAATTTTTTTTTTCAATATCATCATATTATAACAATTAATTGACAAACGTTCTAAACTTCCAATTCATTACAAAAGACTCATTTATATGACTATAATAATGCCTGTCAGGACTGAACTTTGGGGCTCCACTAAACCATCGAATTCCTCTCGCAACCAATCCTTACAATTCCAGATCCTACGTAAAATCCTTAATTCTGTTTATTTTGCTCCAAATCATGTCATTCATCAGGACTTCAATGTTCCATATGTTGCCTATCAGGCCAGAATCAGATACCAATCTTTCATGATAAACTTTCTAACAACCCAAACCCACCTTTTTCTAACCTAGCTTCTCCTTTATAGTCTGATAATGCTCCTAGAATTATTCCGTATATCTCACTATCTTTCAACATTATATTAATACAATTTTGTAATCCTCCTTTCTTTGTTATTATGAACATCAAATAAAATTATTTTACATATTTTATTTATATGTCTTACCAAAACTAATATTTTTTTTATTGTTACAGGTAAGAAAACGTATTTCTTTCGAAGATT
>NW_027105956.1:0-328 GCF_000696795.3 Halyomorpha halys
AGTGACATGATACAAACATGTGGAGAATCTACCCATTGATAGAACTCCAATAACGTTTCTAAAGGAGAAGATCCCAAGGGCATCTTCTTTTCAGAGTCCTAGGAGGATTATTAGGTAATGAAGGAGAAACCATGTTAGAAACAAGTGGATTTGGGTGGTTGGGAAGTTTTCCATGGACGGAATGGTATCTGGTTTTGGCCAAATCGGCAACATGGGACATTGAGGTCATGATGGATGACTTTATTTGTGACAAAGTAAGGAGCATTAAGGACTTTAAGAAGGATTTTGGACTGTAAGGATTGGATTCGGGAAGAATTTGATGGTTTAG
>NW_027105956.1:5438-8577 GCF_000696795.3 Halyomorpha halys
GTAAGTAACATTTTTTGTCTTATGGTTACCATAAAACTATAACAATTTTTAATCAGTTAATTATAATTTAATAGAACAAATAATGATATACGTTTTGCAATTTATTTTAAATTTCATCCACAGGACTAAATCTTTATTATTAAAAAAAAAACTGCCAAAAATAATAAATCAAAAGGCTGAATTTTATGTAAACTCAAATGCGTAAACGGGTGCGTGTAAAGTATATATCTTTAAATATTTTCTAATTTCAAATACGAAGCTAATTCTCATTGTTGGCAGCACTAAATAATGGATAAATATAAAATTAAAAAAAAAAATAATGAATAGCTAAAAGAGGAAAAAGGAAAAACAGATACAGGTTCGAGTCGAAACCAAACCGAGATCCTCCGATCGCAAGTTAAACTGTTATATTTATGGGAGGGAAATGGTTAATATTTGTTATTTTGAACCCAAGAAATCTATTGTTTTTATAGAAACAGAGAAATATTTATTTATTTATTTTAATTTTTCCCTCATTCTGGTCTTCATCAATCACAACAAATTCCGACAGAAGTCCTCCAATTTAATCAAATCTTGGAGACATAAATAGCGCACTATATTCTCATTCATAGGAAAATATTAGTTAAAACTTTTCAAAAATACTTTCGAGGCAGTGTTCTATACACAGGACGTTCAGAACTGATTTGCGTCATCTAGAGGTATAACAAATAACCTAGAGCAGTGATTCCCAAAGTGTACGCCGCGGCTCCAGGGGGTGCCACGAAATATTAAGATATTAAAAATAATTACAGCTATGGAAAATAAAAATTAATGAAGAGTGTATCAATGATTGCTTCCCTTGTAGCACCAGTTTGCTACTTCCAATGAAATTAATTTGTCTTGTAATATAAAATCCACTTTTATTGATCACCTATTAGAGGACACCTATTGGATGTCCTGATGAAGGTTAGAATTTCTGGCCGAAACGTTGGCACCAATAAATAAAATTTTTTTTTACTTATTTCTGATATTCTCTGACAAAAAATAATTTAATGTTAAAATTTGGTAGCATGGAACTTTTTGATTTTTTTTTTGGAACTATTTAATTTTTAACTTAACAAAATAAATCTTAAACTGACATTTAGATTTATCCAAGTGTGTAGTAAAATACCAGTAACTTAGTGTTTTAGTAATCAGTTACAAGGTTACATGAAACTGAGGTAACAGTTGATAGATTGCGCTCGTTTTCCCAACAATTAAAATATTGTTTAAATTCGTAATTATTTTTGTTTATCTGTTTTATCGAAGTTTTCTTTGTTTTCTTTCCCTAACTTATGCCAGGCTAAGGTAAGTAACAGTTTTTGTCTTATAGTTATCATAAAACTATAACAATTTTTAATCAGTTAATTATAATTTAATAGAACAAATAATGAAATACGTTTTGCAATTTATTTTAAATTTCATCCACAGGACTAAATCATTATTATTAAAACAAAAAAACTTCCAAAAATAATAAATCAAAAGGCTGAATTTTATGTAAACTCAAATAACTTTTGTTTACATAAAACATATAGAAAACTTGTAAAATTGTATTAATTGCATCGATTATGTTTTCTCATCGGTGCAATTACATTGAAATTGTTGTTGACAGACCAGTTTGAGGGAAAGAGAGCATGATTCCCTCCAAAACGTCATATGCCAAGCCGTTGATGAAGTATTTTGAATGTACATAAGTTGAATAACACAAACAAGTTTTTTTTTTACTTATTTGTGATATTCTCGGACAAAATATACTCACAGAATGTTAATTTCTAGTTGTTCGTATAAAATGTTGATTTTTGAAAAAATATATCTCTAGATCCATAACACGCACATATGTCTTCCAGCACTCAAAATAAAGGAAATTTAACTTACTATAAAGTAGTTTATGAAACTTATCTTCGTACGAGTAGTGGTTTTTATGATATTCACATATGAATATAAATTTGGCAAATGAAAATTTGTCCGAACAACAATAAATCAATTTAATTTAGCAAATATCATGAAAACTACTATTCTTACGAAGGTAAAGATCATATACTTATTTATAATCCATTAAACTAGCTTTAATTTGAGTGCTAATAGACATCTGTACGCCTTATAGTTCCTGAGATATAGATTTCTCAAAATAAATTAGCTAACTACTAATCTTTCAGAAAATGTTTAAGAAATTTTGCTTTTTAAAAATCTATATTTCCATAAATATTATTCGTAAATAGCTCTTTTAGGGCTAATATTTCAGCAAATTTACTATTCTTTAAAAAATGTTCTCTTAGATTTTCTGGTGTAGTGGGTAGTTTTTAAGAGATAGAGCTCCGAATGAAAAATTAATGTATTTAAAGGTTTTGAAACAGCCGCCATTTTTTAATCCCCCTACCTATACTTGGCAGACCCATAAATTTTGACTGGTAATTATACATAGTTTTCATTAAAGTAATAAAAAATTGGGGTGAGAGATACGCCTTTTTTCTCCTCTTGGGCTCTTGTACTATTAGAGCTTATAGAAAAGTTCGAAAAATACTTTGAAGTAGAAATTGATAAATTTACAAGGATTCAAGACCCATTTAAAGCCAAGGCTCCATCATAATTTACTTCTTTAGGAGAGGAATCTCTTATTGACTTGTCTTACGATAATACTTTAATGTTAAAATTTGGTAGCATGGAACTGTATAATTTTTGGATATCAGTAAAAGAGTAATATCCACTGCTTAGTTTTGAAGCTCTACGAATATTAATTCCATTTACATCCTATTTGTTCGAAGCTGGGTTTTCGGTGTTCGCGGTAATAAAAAGTAATTGTCGCTCCAAAATTAGCATTGAACAAGAAATGAGGAAGGAAAAACAATCATCCACGATCGGCAATCTTCTTTTCATTTTGAATCCGGTTGTAACAATTGATTTCTGCGATTTTAGTTACTGTGACAGACGTCTAACCTCAGTTTTGTGACTGTTGTAAGCCAATAAACTAAAATAGTCACAATCCTACAATATGAATACACAAACTCAAATATGTGTATCCTGGAACTATCTGACGATAATAACTCAAGAAATACATACTATTAGTTGTTTTCTTACACAATTACACTATTTAAGAAAATTTTTCCCAATGAAAAGTTCTGTT
>NW_027105956.1:9921-11754 GCF_000696795.3 Halyomorpha halys
TGAAAACAAAAATGTTATTGCCTTTTGAGTTATATAAAAAAAAAATTAACTTTTCTTTTTACGCAAGTTCGGATTACTGACGTGGTCCAAATTACAAGATTACAATTTTAGTTCTTGAGGACCCTGGAGTAATTGCGAAAGACAGCTAGCTCTATTAGCATTAATGTCAGCTCAGGAGAATGAGGTTGGATACTAAATTAACCATGGTTATATCAAATTTATTTTCGAGATTGCCATTCTTCAACAGAAACATTAAAATAGAGCAGGTTTAAAAAACAAAAACATGTTTGATTGTTGTCATTTTGCCACAGGTAATTAAAAAAGTGAAATCGAGCGTTCAGCAATAAGAAACTGGTATGAATCATACGTCAGCAAGTTATAATCGAGTTGGAATATGTCGATTTGAAATCATTATTAGAACCAGGAGACGTCAATACATTTCCAACGACGAATGTTTTCTTAAAGGCGGCTCATGTGAATGAATCAGTGGATTGTATAGCCAACTGTCCAAGTGTACACAGTTGTTAAACGTTGTTTGAGTTATGTATCCTTCTGAATGTCATTCATAGAATCCTTGCGCATCTTAATAAAATTATAACCCAAAACATTAATGGAAACATATCATTCAAAATCAGAGAACGTCACAAAACATAGGATCCAACTTGTGTACTCAAAGGCCAATTTACTAATTGGCTAATAACTAATAAACTAAATGTGGGGAATATATATATATCTATATAATCTTTTTTTTTTCTCTGGGTGTACGTGACATTGTGGGGAAAATTGGTATAGGGACTGTGGTTTACCGTAGCGTGAGCTCTAACAGGGGTAAGGAGCCGCAAAGGTATGAGGGGCCATTCAGGGTGATTACAATTAGAGAGCATAATATAGTATCAATATAGAGTATTAAAGAACCAAAAAAACGAAGGACGGTCCACATAGAACAACTCAAGGTCCCCATAATGAATAATCACTAGGATCTGGAGTTTACTTATCTATGTAAAAGTTTTTTTTTTTTTTTTTGCATACAAAAGTTTTATCGTTAGTGTTTCTAAGTTTTATGGTAAGAAGAACGGAGTGAAAATTTTTTAAATAGTTCAAGTGTTAATTTTAGTTGATGAAAAGTGTAGTTTTTTAGTTTTTTGTGTATAGGTTAGCTTGTCTTTAGTTTTTTTTGTGTGTTTTGTTGTGGTTATCTTTTTGGAGTTTATGAGGAATGTTCATAAACTGGTAGGGGGGAGTTATGGTTGGACAAGGCCTGTATACAACTCTAATCCTAACTCCACATGTAAATAAACCTCAATAATGTCTAAAAGGAGCATCACAGAGACAATAAAGCAGTATCTTTCTAGTAAGCGTACGGTTTAATTCTGTTCCTTCTTTTCCTTTTTCTTCATGCCTTTCAGTCCAAGTGCACGTAAGTTATATATATATACAAAAAAGAATCTATAATATAATGATATAACAACTATAAGCCTGTCCTCAAGTGCTATTTAATAATAATTCACTCATTTGGACAAACAACCCAGAATCCTAATACAAGATTGAAAAGACAGGAAACTGCTCGTCGATTCCGACTAATACAACACTTGGTAAATAAACAGTCCGAACTTCCAATTAATCTCAAAAGGCTAATTTACATTACTATAATACAGCCATATTGAGCTTCGTGACTCCACCAAACACTCCAATTCCTCTCGTGTCCAATCCTTACAATCCAAAATTCTTTCTGCGATCCTCATCTCTTCTTACTTTTCACAAATAAAATCTTGGTGCCGATTTGGCTAGTATGAAATATTTATCCTTTCATGGTAAACTCCCTAACCAACTTTC
>NW_027105956.1:11804-12894 GCF_000696795.3 Halyomorpha halys
TTCAACATCGAGGAAGACTCCCGTGCAGTACATACCGCTCTCCAATGTGGAAGATATGACATCAACCACTCGATATCACAGTGAAAAACTAAAAACAGATACATACTATTTTCCTTGGGGTTGTATAAAATATCTCATTTCAAGATATATTGTATATATACAATTTCTAGTATCGGTAATATCCCTATTGAGACTGGACAACCGCCATGTGGTTAGGTTAGTTAAAAAATTTAATCAATAATTTGAAATTCACAAACAATTTATTGAACGTTCATTGATGATTAACATTATTAAAATTAATAATAGGATAGATGGGCTTGATGTTCAGTACACAACTTCTCGAATCTCGGAATAAAATTAGATATGGCAATCCTCATTTATTGTACAACGCTAATTTTGGAGTGATAATTACTTTTTAGTGCATCAACCGCCGAAAACCCTGCTTCGAAAAAATAGGATGTTGTAAATAGAATTAATGTTCGTAGAACTTCACCATCTAGCCGTGGATATTACTCTTTTACTGATATCCAAAAATCAGAAAGTTCCAGGCTACCATATTTTAACATTAAAGTATTATCGCAAGACAAGTCACTAAGATATTCCTCTCCTAAGGAAGTAAATTCGGACGGATTCTTGGCTGTTAATGGGCCTTGAATCCATGTAAATTTATGAATTTCTGCTTCAAAGTATTTTTCGAACTTTTCTATAAGCTCTAATAGAACAAGAGCCTAAGATTTATTTTACATCTCCAGCAACTGAGTGATGGTTTAATTTGTTGAAACTGTAAGATTGTTGATTTATTAGTGATTAAGTATAAACAAAAATAAAAATTACTCTGTGCATTGTTTCAATAGCATTTCTAATTCTAACATATTATGAACACATCCATAGGAATTGAATTACCCGATGTCGAAACTAATAATGTCCACTTTCGATTTTCACAGTGATTAAAATAAATTGCCTATAGATCGGGAAGTTAAAAATCTCCTTCCTACATGTACAATTTTTGTTGAAAACAAAAATGTTATTGCCTTTTGAGTTATATAAAAAAAAAATTAACTTTTCTTTTTACGCAAGTTCGGATTACTGA
>NW_027105956.1:15829-16837 GCF_000696795.3 Halyomorpha halys
AGAAGAATAAACAAAATGAACATAATCAAACTAGGTGTATGAAAAAAAAATAACATAATGATAAAATAATATAGTCTCTAGTCACATTTACACTCTAATATACAATATTTGCACAATCGACCTGAGGATTCCTGAGCCCACTCTATCCCCCACGTGTGTGGGGTAGAGCAGAGCTCAAGAGATCCCAGAGCATCCCTCTCGCCGCATCACTGGTATCAGCATAATAAAGTCATTTGAAGGAAGTGACATATTCGATGTTATTCGAAGTCTTCAAGGATAATAGAGTGCTGAAGTACAAGCTGGGTGGGTTTTCAAAACTGCCAACTGCGATCTCAAAAGCATTTAAACTGTCCCATTCATTAATAATGATAATGTCCCATATTATTAATTAATAATATTTTCAGCTGATTCTCTGAATGCACTCAAAATTCAACTATTTTAAACTTTTTTCATACGAACCTCTTCTTTAAGAAATTCACAACACTATTTAAGAGCTTGAAAATTAATCTAAAAAAACACATTTTTCTGAGTTCGAAGAGTTACTGGAAACGAAGAGGTACAATAGATGGAGCTGCAACAAAGTGCCCATGTATTGGACAATATAATACCTTAACACATTTCCTCGACAGTCTGTTTCAATCGATATGTCCATGTAAGGATCTTGCGCGACTGGCAAAGTACTTGGACTGCATTGGATCGTAATGTACTGAAAGTCATAAAACCAACCGCGAATTACTGGGTCACATTCTCTAGAGGATGTAGAAGAGAGGTCATAAAATACGTCAGAAGTGGAAACTGTTGATTAACTCATAACTAGAGACCGAGTTTATTGGCAGTAAATATTTGAAAAACGTATAAATAGAAGTATAACAAATACCTAAACCGTAGGTCAGTAAACCACAACTGGCCTGCTAACTCAGGTCAACAAAATACTTTTTAAATGTATTTTAACTCTTAAGGCCGGTTGTACCAATCTCCAGTAACAATAAGATTTCAGAACTTTTTTTT
>NW_027105956.1:18848-19136 GCF_000696795.3 Halyomorpha halys
AAAAAAAAATCTTGAGTCATAGATTCTGTGAATTTTTATATTTTATTTTTTTACAAATTTCGCAACTATACAAATATTACGATTTTTTTTAAAATATTCTTCTAACACTTTTGGATTTGAACTTTTTACTTACCTGTTGCAATGTCAACACATGACAACAATGATTTTCTTTTTTATCCTCACACATCTCTCGAATAAAATTATTAACAGTGATTTCCCTTATGCCATAGATGTGCAGTGACGTTGGGTTATAAAAAGATCAGACTCTAAATCGTTTAAAATATATAT
>NW_027105957.1:0-5202 GCF_000696795.3 Halyomorpha halys
CTGAAAGGATTTTGAAGTGAATAATAAAGCTGCAAATTTACAATTATTAAATTAATATAATAATTAGAATAAAACAAGATATAGAATAGGATAAAAATATGAATCCAAAAATATCTCTAATTAAGTACACATACATTGCTAATTCTAATCGTAACATAATGAGTAATTATCTGGAGTTAAGAAAAAATACAGGCAGATATGGTCATTTGGTGAATCAAACTCAGTAATTGGGAATCATTAATGCAAGGAAGTACCCAGTTAAATGTTTCTTTTTTAGTTGTATTTATTTATTAGATCTTCTGATAAGTGATTGAACAGGTATGTTACCATATAGTTTAAGATACGTATACCAAATTTATTGTTATAGGATGGTTCGATAAATTTAATTTTTTTTTTCTAATCTTTTTTTAGATATGTTATTTATTTTCTAAACAAATTATTATGCATAAATTTAAAAATAATTCCTTAAAAATAAAATAGTTTAGGTGGTAAAGTACGACGATTTTAAGATTTTTTACTTAATTATTGCGGTGCACATACAAATTATATAAATACAGAAAAACAACTAAAAATATTATTCTGTAGAACACATCTGCCATCCAAAATGTTTTTCTCTTTATTTATAATAATATTAAAAAAAATGTATATTACCAAATAATTATTTTGCTTTCCGATTTCAAATAACGACTGTACAATCTATTATACATGTCGACAACATATATGTATACTTCAAGAAAAAATTGTCTAAATAGAATTCACGAATATTATTTTTAGGAATGAATAATTGAAAAGAAGGAATAAGGAAAATGCATTTCAAAGGAAATTAGGTTCTACAATTCCTAGAAACCAAACTGATAAAGTAAGATCAGACAGAAACTAATTTAATGTCGAAGTTATGATGTCCCAGTTTGATCTTTGCAGAAAATAAAGAAGTTAGTACAAGAATGGTAAAATGGTCCTTTGATTGTTGAATCAATTCAATAAAAGTTTGGAATAACCTGTTGATACTAAAATAATCTCTCTAAGTGTTTTTATTATATTTTATCAAAAAGTAGTAAAAAACGATTATTCATCTCTTTCATTGCGGTTTTACTTGTTAATTTATCAAGAAATTATATTTGACTCACATTCTTCTTTGGGCTTGATTCCTACATATATTTTCATTTAAGTCACTTTGGAAGTATAATTTTTTATAGATCGAGAATTAAAATGATTTAATTATAAACGAATAAACAAGTGAATTTCAACTAAGAGGAAAAGCTTTAATCAAAAGAAACCCGCTATTTAATTTGGATTAATGTAAGTTTTAAATTGAATTAAAGAGGGTTTGGCAAGGAACTTTTTTTTTCAATGTGATACGAAACTGTAGCTAAATTCGGTTGTTAATGGTATCAAGAATCGCCCTGCTGACTTAACGATTTATCCATTCAAGAAGTTATCATCTTCACTAAGCGCAGAACGTGTTGGAAGGGTTTCAGGTCGTTTAATGTCGTGATGGGTCTCCAGAGTGGCCTCAAGAGAACTATGAGGGTGTTCCATCTGGCAATTGCTTTATGGTTGGTTGCTACTCTAAAGTGCTCTATGTGTAAAAGGCTAGAATAATTTTACCATTTCAATCAGCAAAAATGAAATTTATAAAGCACCAAATAGATTATGATATTTTCATATGAGACTAAGTAATAACACTAAAATTATAATTCCAATTGGGAGTACTCTGAATAAACAATTTAAAGAGTTTTATAATTTTATTGTATAGCTTTCATTTCATTCATTGCTTACTTTGTTAAAGTAAAATGCCAATTTTTAATTATTTTGAGTTTCTTTGCTCAAATACATGTAAGTTTTTCGAATTAATAATTAATTAACTTGTGAAATATCGTGTTTATATCTTTGGATGAACTATTAGTTTTATTTATTTTTGATAACGTTTAACTTACTTATCTTTTTAGTAGATTTTTTAAATATTGGTGTTTTTATTAAGGTTTGATGAAGATTTTTCGAAAATTGACGCAGTGTTATGAAGTTAAGATAATTGAAAATTTGGTTCTTTCAAACGTAGGAGTAAAATCTTGAGGAGTAAGAATAAGAAATTATTAAAATTAGTAAATTAATATAGCTTATTTATGGACCACATGTATCTTATACTTAGTTTTTTCGAAACTGAAAGTTAGTTATAAACAAAATGTTTAACAAACAATTTTGATACACTTTTTTAATAGTTGTATGCAGTGATATTAATTGTCCTTTCTTTTATCGTTCTTTGAATAACTGTTTCCCAGCTTAGACAAGTCTGGAGACCACTAATTCGGAAATTGAATAATTGACCATGGCCAAACTCCATTATGTTAAGTATCACAAAAATATCTGAAAATTAGGTTAATTAAAAGTGAATATCAAGTCGCTTATATGGTCGCATTTTCCTGTTAAAACTTTCTAGCTGAAATATAAACATTAAGAAAGATAATTAATAAAATATTTCTAACAATAACTCATCAGAAAAAAATGTGTTGTGAACATTTTGTGCTACACTCTCGTGTGACCCACCTACGGGACGTGGACCAGTCGTTGGGAAAAAATTCTTCAAAATTTAAAAATAATTGTGTCTTTTTGTGAATATATTAAGGCAAGTTACTGGGCGTTTGGTCTGATGATGGAAAGATCTAATAAAATAAAAACACAAATCCACTTTTGTTTATAATAAGTTCAGAAAAACCCTTTAGAATTATAGACATATTTTTTTTCCTCCATCAACTTTATTTTAGGTCAAATCTGCCTATTTCCAAGCTACTAAATCTAAAAATTATTAAGATGTTACTCAATGATTAATTTAATTAATTATTTGTTATACACAATTACTTTATTACATTTTACATCTAATATTATATTCCCTGTATTTGAGAAAAGCTTAAAACAAAAAACAAAGAAAGTATTATAATAATATTTAAAAAAAATTAAAAGTTCTTCAATACAGTAATAAAATATAACTATAAAAATTCAGATAAAATATTTTTTTTTAGTTTCTTAACAAATTTTTAACTATACTTAATAAATAAATGGATGTTATGTTATTTTACTAGCTGTTAATCTGTATTTTTAATGATTTTAGACTTAATTTATTTTCAGGCCATGTTTGTCATTTTTTATACCAAATTATTGATCATTTGAAGAATTTCGCCATGCTCAAACCATTAAGTTGAATTAGTATTCATAAATTTAATTTCGTGCCTCCCCAGCCAGCACTACTGACCTTGTGGAAGATTACAATGAGACACCAGAAACAAATAGAACAATCCCTGATAAGAGAAGACGAAGGTAAAGGAGTCCCAGACAGGAAAGTGGGATATCAGTCAGATCTAAGACTGCTTACTGCTTCAGTGAAGTGGCTACTAATCTCAAGAGGGCCGGCTCAGAGACAAATGCCCCGTCAATGGCAGCAAAGTCAGTTACAATTACCTCCTTATCTTCCTTATCAGCTGGCAGTTAAGTCCCGCCGGATTTATTTGCGGGAAGAGGCCTGGGAACATCCGACCCCGCTGCTATCTGCCGGAGTTTTATCGCAACTCCCCTTTTTAGTCCTCTTTGAAGCCTCTAAAATATGTTAAAACTCTTATTACGTCATTCAGATAGTTATTTCCGCTGATGGTCATAATGTTTAATTATTTTCTGTTTTTATTTTTTTTTTCTGCTAAAAAGAAAAAGACATGTCAAAACAATTGAAAACCAGTATTTAAAAAAAACGATAATCAAATTCCTTTCGTGTAAATAAACATTTTGAGGGCAAGCTCTTTTAATTAAGAGCGAGGATATAACTGACACAATATTTTTATTTTTTTCTTGACAAGATAATTTTAGGGTCTTAAAAATGAAGTAAACTTTTTGCCTAAGAAAGGAAATCTGTATCTTGTAGAATACACTGCATAACTTGGTCATTAGTGGTGATAGCTATAACGAAACTCACATAAAATTTAAATAATTCAAACTTTAAGTTATTTAAAATATTGATAATAAATTTATTGAATATTGATGATATTGGTAATTTATGGTGAGAACTAGTCAAGGGGTCTTAGTTGCTCTTTTCGTCAACCCTTGGCGGCTACTTTGAAGTTCCCGCCACGTAACAACACAGATGGGAATATCAAGATTCATTCACCATCGAGAAATAAATATGGCCACAGGTGAGAATCGAGCCCACAACGTTCCGAAGTGAGCGCTCTGGGACTCAGGCCGCAACACACACTGTGCTTACTAAAATAAACTAAATTATAAAATATTGATACTTAACTTATTGAAATAAGTCACCTAAAAACAAAAAAAAATCTAAAAAGGTCGAGTCGACATGATTTAAAAGAAGCAACTGTGTGAATTTTTATATAAAGCTAAATAAATTTGTTAAATACTCATTTTTGTTTTTTATATTAACTTTTATTGATGGATAAATTTTCTTAGGTTTATCATTTTACTAATAGTAAAAAAAGAAATATAAATTTAATAATACGAGTACATGGCCAACAGGAATGTTGATTCGAATAAAAACACTTACCATTAACCGAAATGGCAATGTATTCTAGAGGATACAGACATTAAAATAATATTTTCAAGATTAATATCAAAAGAATTACTTTTTCAATGGTCTTTTTTAAAAATATTATTTACAAAATAATATATAAATAAATATATCAAAGAATATAAAAGATACAAAATATAAACATATACAAAATAAAATAATCATTATTTTAAGCCAATAAATTATTATAAAAAAGTAACTGTTAACTTTCTCAGCCTAAGTCAAACTTTCTCAACAATTTCTGTTGTTGAGGCACAAATCATTGTACAACTGCTAAAAGAAGCTACCTTCTGCTACGCCAATTACTTCAGATCAATTCAAAACTACGAAAGATTAAACTAAAATCTGTAGGGAGAGACATAGAAGAACCTAAATTGTGCCACAAAATTAAACTAAAAATTGTTGAAAAACATGTTCTTTGCACGACACACTGCCAAATGAAGGGCTATGAGTTGGAATTAGAATTTAATTAAGTCATGTTCATTCATCGAGGGAAAAAGTCAACACAGATATTTCAGCTAAATGACACAATTAGTGTTTGAAATAAATGTTACTACTGACAAGAAGTGATTTTAATAAGATCTCTCTCTCTCTCTCTCTCTCTCTCTCTCTCTCTCTCTCTCTCTCTCTCTCTCTCT
>NW_027105958.1:0-431 GCF_000696795.3 Halyomorpha halys
CCAAGGCGCTACAAAGCAATAATTTGACTAGGAATAGTAAAATAAATCAAATAAACTTTAAAAATATATTTTATATATAATCTTTTAAAATTCATGAGACTGATACTTATTGTTTAAATAAATCAATTGATATCCACGCTAAGTCTCAACACTCTTTATTATTTTATCAACAGTCCAATTCGGCCATCCTCGTACACATCTAACAATTTTTTTTAACTTTATTTAATTAATAGATATTACAATCTGCCACACTATTGTGGTCAATAGGTTATAGTGATGAATGATCACATTCATACTAAAATAAAATAAAATAAGAATGAACATAAATAAATAAATGAAAGAAATAAAAAAAAAGTACATACAAATAAATAAAATCTCTCTTAAAACATATACTAATAGAAGGATAAAGAAAATGAACATAATCAAACTAT
>NW_027105958.1:2492-3013 GCF_000696795.3 Halyomorpha halys
TTATAAATTTCATTATTATTAATATAAATATATTTTGAAAATTCAAACAGAAAATAATGAATGGATTGATAAGAAGAAAGAAATTGTTCATGATTTCTGGACATAATGGAACTCCTAAAGAAGGCAGTTTTTAACATACTTTTAAATTAATCACGTCTATATCATCAAACCATTTGAACATTTTGAAGATTTTTTTTTTATGTCCCCCCTTTCCGGGTCATTTTTGACATACAGATAGGTTATCTAGAGGTGACCAACCTATTGTCCCCACGGTGGGGGAGTCAATTTCCCATTCGTGGGACCGCCACGAAATGAAAAAATTTCACGCCCCAGGCCGGATTCGAAACGGTGCCACCCACGGTTCTCATTCTGCGTCTCAACAACCTGAGCTAGAGATGGCCCGAATTTTTACAACTGAGTACACCTTAAATTAAAGTAAATATTTAATACTGAGTTAAATATCAATAAATACTTATAATACAACTTCAAGGCAACCCAAACAAACAATTGCTCATTAAGAC
>NW_027105959.1:0-5885 GCF_000696795.3 Halyomorpha halys
ATGGCCTCGAGACCTTATATTGTAAAAATGTTATTAGAGTGCTACCATTTGGTAGTTTCTCTAAATGCTTGTACCATACCATTATGATTTCCTCAAATTTACTTGCTGTATTTATGTACAATTGTAAATATCAATAAATAAATTTAAAAAAAAAATGTTTAAGCACAATATTATATTGTTATGAGTAGATCATTATTTGTTGCTACAAATTGAAATTTTTGATAAATATAGAATTATTTTCCTAAAAACTGTCTATTGTCCAAATTTTGTAATTTACTAATTTCATTTGTAAATCAGTATTAATCTACTGTTTCATAAGATTAAATCAACTATGTTTAATTCATTCTTCAAAATGAATGTTAAAAGATACATTATAATTCACAAAAACATTATTATGTTATTGCAAAAATTAATATAGTCTGGGTGGCGGTTAAGAAAGATAAAAAAACTATTTACTGGTAACCTTACTAAACCTTCTTACCAATAAATATTTTTTTTACAATGATAAATAAATTAATCTGCAGTTGTTATTTTATATTGATGTAAACATTATATAAACAACGAGTTTACCATATAAACTGAACGAAAAAAGTTTGAATTTCGAAACGAAAATATGCTTTCCTGGACATTGGTGGGCTTTATCGGGTGAGAACCTTCTACTGACCCTCTCTGGGTTCACTCAGTCCTAAGGGGCACTAAACTTTAATTACTCTGTCAAAACATAGTATTCATAGTAAATACACTCTTAGAGTACAGTAAGGTCGTGAACCAGATGCCTCTACCAATATTCAATTTATTTCATATCAATTTAATTACAAAAATTTGAAACATTTTAGTTTTTCAAATTTTTATGGTTATAAGAATGTAAATTTTCAATGGTATTATGTCAAACTGAATGTCAATAGTTATTCGCAAATGTCTCCATTAAAAATATTTACCATCTAAAATCCCGGTTCTTTTCCATATCAAATTATACCCATTATTTCTCTGAATAGCCCGACAAGCATTTGTTCGGAATTATGGCTTCTAAGCTTCTGTTAAAGCGTTTTGCAAATACATTTCAGAGGCACATTATAGCGGATGTAGTCCAAAGTGAAATTTAATTCTGGTCACGTTCGGCCTAAGGGAAAAATTGGATTTCTAAATTGGTTTTGCCGTTTTTGGTTATTGCTTAATGAAGCGCCGAGCAGTCTGAATTTATCGGGCGAGGATATAAAGATACTACAAATTCTAACCATAATTTTAAAATAAATAAATATACGAACTCCTAACCTCAGTAATTTGTCCAGACATTTTTAGTGAGCTCGAACAGCCATATGCTTTTCGTTAACTTTTAAATGTTACCGTAGTTTATTGCACTATGTTTTTACATCTAAGTCTTCTTAGACATAGGGAAGTAATTAACTAGTAACAAAGTAATTTTCTAGTTGTATAAAAATTTAAAAAAAAAGTATGTTTAAATTATATCTAAATTTAAAAATAAAGGGATAATTATTATTTGAATATTCAGAATAAGATATTATTCGAAATAACATATGAATGTTTTGGCTATTAAGGCATCATCAGGATTAAACCATTATTATATTACTTTAATTAAGATTTGGTTTCACCCGTAAAAAGTTCAGAATATACGGTTTAAAGTTGAACTTTTTACGAGTATCATTGTATGTATATTTGGTATAGTCAGTTGAAGTGGAATGTATTATTCGAGTATGTATTGACATGATTTTATATATTTGATCCTTTCTAGCAGCCCCGGAATACAGGTATCGGAAGAAGCTAAGAATATGCCACCTAACACAAAAAAAAATCATATTTGGTATCAAATTACATAAAATCTCATGCAGAAAAATGTTATGTTATTGATTTTTTTAAAAAAATAATAACTAAAAAAATAGTGATTAAAAATTAATATAAAAAGTTTACAGACTGATTCTTCGATGACAATCAAACTTAAATCTTTCCGTTTCTCCAAATTTCGGAAAACTTATCCGTTAAAATTTTTAAACTCAGCCTCAGGCTTAAACTGAATTTTATGAGCATGGAAATTCACCTACTGTGTCTGAAATAGCTTGGCTTAAATAGTCGTTTTAGTCGTTATGCTTGCTCTCATGTTTTGTTTTAAGATTATACGATCCTGATAACGATTTTGATAGATGAGCGAGGATGATAATGGACGAAATTATTAGAATTTTGTCGATAAAAATCGAAACATACTAAGAAGATATAGTAGGACGGATCGTGCTGCTCATAGAGGAAGATAGAATAATTTAGTGAATTTACTGTTCAATTGTTCTAACGTTTTTCAACAGGTGGTCCGAATATGATGGCTAAGGGGTATACGATTTGAGATTGGGAAATAGTTCTTTTAATCGTTAGAACAAATTAAACGCAAAGCATTTATCGATCCGTAGCTTGGAATAAGAATCATTTGGTATAGACCATGGCTTTCATTCGATTTGACATATCGCATGAGGTAGCACATGAGAGATTTGAGACCTGTAACGTCTAATATTGTAAAAACTCGGTAAAAAAATGTTAAAGAGAATATTTTTCACAAAAAGATAATATACCGTATTTTTTCAACTTCTCAGCCCTAAATCCTGAGTGATTTCAACCGCTCTTTTGATAAAAGGTTTGAAGCCATTTCAAATTAAATTTTAAAACGTTAGTTGTATTTGTGTTTATAGACAAAGTATACCCATGCATATATGTTGTAAAATATGTTTGTTTTTTAATCTGTAATAATATTTACGAAATAGTGCCAGATTACGCAAAGGTTTTATTTTTTATTTTATTTTTTTTTTTTAAATAAATTATTACGTAAAATATTCGAACCGAAAAAGGGCGAGGGCAACATGGCGCTGAACTGACATAACTTTACCTGGTCAATATAACTCAGTTAATATTATTGCGGCGGATAAGATGGGTGTGTAAGGTTGTAGGGCTTAGTAACTAGCAGATCTGGAAAGTATTAATAAACACTGAGCCGACGGGTAAAGTTCCGAGTGGTAGACCAAACCGTAGGTGGGAGGATTGCGTCAAGACTGATTTAGTAGATTTCGGTTTGGACGTGCGTTACTGGACGGATGTATATAGAAAACGATTGGTGGTATCGGTATCGAAATTTCGGGTTCACTAAATCTTTCCTACTATTATTATTATAATTAATATAAAATATTAATTAATGATAAATAGGAATAGAAAAAGAACGTAATAAATGAATAGTTCTGTTTGTGAAATTTTTCGACTAAAAATAATAATAATATATATACGAGGATAAGATGGTTGCGGTCAAAGAGAAACACAAATAAGTTGGTGTAACCTATTTTATTGTCCCAACGTTTCGGCTAGAGTTTCTAGCCTTCTTCAGGGCTGTTAGCTTGAAAATCAAACGCCTAATCAATTGATTAGGCGTTTGATTTTCACGTGAAACGTTGGAACAATAAAATAGGTTACACCAACTTATTTGTGTTTCTCTTTGACCGCACCCCCAACCATCCACGGTCAACTATCTCTCATAATAATATGTATATAGATGAATAATTTCAAATTATGAGGAAGATGGTCAGGGTTGCTGTCAAGAGAGAAAAAAAATAGTTAACAACTATTTATTTTTCCAACGTTTCACCCTACTTTATAGAGCTTCATCAGGGATAAAAAGAAACAAAAACAACTAAAAATATATTGACATTGTAAGATAATAAGATAAAAAAAGGTAAATTAAGGTAGGGTTAAAAATATGTAAAGATAAGTGAATATTTTAAAATTTTAAGATTATACGGGCTGTAACAATTTGATAGAAGAGCGTAGATGATACTGGTCGGAATTATTAAATTTATTTATTACGAAACATATAAAGAAGATATAATCGGAATGAACGTACTGCCCAAAAAAAAGATTGAATAATTTACTATCTACCGTTGTTTAGTTGTTTTTGTATTTTTTTAGCCCTAGTGAAGCACTATAAAGTGGGGTGAAACGTTGGCAAAATAAATAGTTGTTAACTATTTTTGTTCTCTATTGACCGTACCCCTGACCATCTTCTTTATAATTTATAAAAAATAATGTTTTTAAATGTTTAAAAACGGGAACTTATTTCAGTTTGAAGTTCAACTTCACTACCTTAAAACTCAGATTTTTTTTTTTCTTGGCTGCGTGGGTTCACTTATAGATAACATGGACCTATATCGGCAATCCAGTTCAAACGAAAGAGGTTTCCAGTCCGATTTATTGCGAACCGTGGACACGGATGATAAGTACACAAGTACACCGTCTGTCGGGGGTCCATCAATAAAACGGATCGGGTAGGAAGAAAAATGAAGTAAATAGACATAAAAGGAGGAAAGAGAAGAGAGACAAAGTAAAATAAAAATAAAAAATTGGCCGTAGATTAGGAGAAGAGGTACGATAGTATCAGTGGCGAGATGACATTCCTCCGTGAGCTGAGCGTTAAACGCCTCCAGCTTCATTAGCAGGCCGACATTTCTCCCTCCCTCGATATCTTGAGTCCTTTCTGTGTCTTTTTTATGGCCCGATCCAGAGGCCAGACAAATACCCCCTGCTCTTCCCCACAGCCATTCTTGTTATTTCGAAATTTATATACAGTCATTGCTCCGTATTAGCTAAGGTCGTTGGTACCAGTTCTCCTTTTGGAAACTGACAGCACCGCCTCACTTGACCGATTACTGGAATGTCAGTGCTACTCTTCTGGATAACCGCGTCGGAAACGGATTGAGATTCCCAACGCTTCCACCAGCATAGCTTAATGGATTTGGTTAATTTTAGGAGTTGAAGTAAATTCGCAATTAAAGGATTGTTAGCAAAAATACCTTAACTTTACAAAAAAAAAAATTATTTATTGACATATACAACTGTGTAAAAAAAAGAATAATACCATAAAAAAATGTTTCAAATTACATGAAAATGTTGTGAAGGATCCAGCCAATAGAGGTACTTGAATCATAGCTAAATCTCATGATGGGAAAGAACGAAACATGTGATGAGCCTTCCAAGACAGCCATGGCACTGTTGAAGCTAACATTAGAATTAGGTTTGACTCGTGCCTAACTCGTGTGCTATCTCAAAAACGCTCCATTTTTGGGCTTTAACGTATGGCCCGGCATACGTTTCTTAGGAACGTACTTGGGTATAGATGTTTGCATCGAGATATTTAAAACCTGACTTGCACCGTCTCGATCCGTCGACTATCCTTTCACATTTTTTAATAACTTTTTATTAAAATTCTGGTAATTATTTAAGAATCAAAATTAAGATTCGTCGCTTTTCTTTGAAAATTCCCTTATTTTGATGCCTCATGTGACAAAATCAATTGCTTTTGAGAAACGGAAAAGGGATCTATACCACCATATCATATATATGTACAATAATATGCAATACCAGTGACGGGGCTGATAGAAGAGCGCTGGGATCTCTTGGAGCCCTGCTTTACCTTCCGTAGTGGAAAGACTTGGCTTGGAGTTTTCCCGCGGAATGTAAATATTGTATATATATGTGAATGTCTATTTATTTTATTGCTACTTAAAATCAATTTTCTTCGTCGTGAACATATTTTTTGTTTATGTGAGCAGTTTTATTTTACTATGTTTTTGATATAGATTCATGTTTTTATAAATATAAATCATGATAGTATTTTCTTTCATCCATATATTTCTTTTTTATTATTGATATATCCATATATTTAATTTTTTTAAATACTGATGAAAGAGCTTTGTTTTTAAATAACTTTTTATTTGATTTTATTTATTTATTGATATTTACAACTGTATAAAAAAAATACAACCAGTAAATTTGATCATAATGACATAATGATATGATACAGGATGTAGCGAAACTACCTAGTAGTAGAACTCTAAAAACAGTTT
>NW_027105960.1:0-348 GCF_000696795.3 Halyomorpha halys
ATTAACGAAGACAACGGTGCATTCAATAGATGCTAAAAGGAGGGGCATTTCTCTTCCCAGTGTCCTACCCTTCGCCCTGATAACAAACATGCCAGCGTGCTAAGATCGGTCGAATTTCCGACAATTATTGAAACATTACCAGCCACTGACATTCAACCAAAAACCCAAAATAACCCTATCTCATCTATCGAAGTGACGTGGGTAGTTGAAAGTTGAATAACCAATCAACAATCGATTTAGAGGACAAGGTAGTTTCGAAGAGCGCTATAAAAACAAATTCGCCAAATCATTTAAATTTAATAGAAACCATTGATTTGGGATCCGGTAATACTGACAAATTACACATGA
>NW_027105960.1:4499-5382 GCF_000696795.3 Halyomorpha halys
TCTGCTAAAGTAAATACTACCCGCCCCCATGTACCGTGGTGGTCAGATGAATGTGAAAAAGCAATAAAAAACTGAAAGAGGGCACTTAAAAAATTTCTTCGCCGACCATCCTCCGAAAAATCATATAAAGCTGCCAGAAAACATGCAAGATACGTCATAAAAAATAGCAAATAATTATCATGGCAGAACTTTCTTAGCAAGGTTAACTGTAACACACCAGGAGTTGTTTTCTGCCACACAGTTAGAAAAATTATGGGTTATGGCTACTCACCTCAAATAAATTACTATGAAACTGAAACTATAATCTTAGCAAAACATTTCTGTGATACCTCATCAACTCTAAATTACTCTACACAATCCCTTAACACAAAGCAAGTTATCAAATCAATACCACTCGTTATCTACTAATGATCCACTTGATCCAATGAACCTGTCCTTTACCATAGACGAATTTCTAGCCCCCTTGAACTCCAGGAAAGATTCTTCACCCGGTCCAGATGAGATCTGCATTGCTATGATAAAAAACCTCTGTTTCTTTAATAAATCTATGATTTTGAAGATATTGAATAAAATATTTCTTTCTAATGGTTTTCGGAATAAATGGAAGGAAGCGATCACGATTCCTATTCTGAAAAATAACAAAGACCCCATGGATGTTAATAGTTATAGACCGATAACCCTAACCTCATCTATTTGCAAATTGATGGAAAAACTTATTTATAATAGACTAATATGGTACTTGGAAGCTAAAAACGTACTTCCAGCATGGCAGAGTGGGTTCAGGAAAGGGAGGAGTACTAGAGACAACCTGGTTCTGTTACAGTCCGATATCCTAGAAGCCTTCGAAAATAAGAAAAAAGTATTAGCAGTATTTCTTGATATA
>NW_027105960.1:7366-7643 GCF_000696795.3 Halyomorpha halys
AATGTTTTTTAAGTCTTCTCTCTAGTTACAAGGGCTGTAAATGTATCTACACTGATGGATCAAAATACTTAAATTATGTTGGTTGTTCAGTAGTTCTACCTGCGCCTACAGTCTTCTCCACACATTCTCAGTGTTTACCTCCGAGTTATATGCAATCTATTTGTTATTAACACTAGCACATAAAGTAAATGGCTCCTCCATTGTTATCTGTAGTGAATCATTCTCGAACCTCAAGGCTATTCAAAATTTTCAAATTTCGCACAACCCCATTGTTATG
>NW_027105960.1:7693-7925 GCF_000696795.3 Halyomorpha halys
CTTGGGGATTTCCCTCTCCTAAACTCTGTCTTTCCCTTTCAAGACACCTAAAAACAACACTCCACTATATCGATGTAAATATGAGTTTCTCAGACTGCAACATAAATTAGATGACGCCGACTTCATTTATACTGACGGCTCCAAAAATTAATCAGGTGTTGGAGCCTCGATTGGTCACACGCGCCTGACCCACGGTTACCTTATGACACGCGATCCTCCACCATTATACCAA
>NW_027105960.1:10544-10880 GCF_000696795.3 Halyomorpha halys
CGAACCTCAAGGCTATTCAAAATTTTCAAATTTCGCACAACCCCATTGTTATGGAAAAACAATGGCGTTGTGCAAAATAACATTGATAAAAAAATGACATAAAAAAGTAGATTTCCTGTGGGTCCCCAGTCCTGCAGGTATAACGGGAAGCGAACTGGCTGACACAGGCGCCAAAAGAGCATGCACCCTATTTCCAGTGCCTGATTGCAGCTGGAATCATCGAGAACGTCTTTTGGCCTCCGTGGACAACGTCAATCCTTACTGCCAGAAAATTGGAATAATTTGTTTAAGTTCCTAAAGGAGAACAGCCTGTACCAAGAAATGTAACAACGAAAT
>NW_027105960.1:13244-13488 GCF_000696795.3 Halyomorpha halys
AAAAGTACTAATAATTTATGCATTTCTTACCACAACATAGGTTCCTTGGGCCGAAGAACTTCTCTTAACAGATACCTCTTCATAGCGGACGATTTTATTAAAGGTCCAGCAAAAAATATACAAATTCAATGCATTCCGTACTTTAATTTCATTGGTGGAAATGACCTCTGGGACTCCACCAAACTATCCAATTCCTCCCGCATCCAATCCTTAACAATCCAAAATCCTACGTAAAATCCTTGAT
>NW_027105961.1:0-330 GCF_000696795.3 Halyomorpha halys
ACAAATATTTCAATTCATTCCTTTTTTTTCTTTCCCCTTTCTTTTCCTTCAATTTCACCATTTCACAATTTTTAATTCATCCGATCAACAAAATCGCTCTCCCGAATCACCCTTCTAGATCCTCTCCAGTGACCCGTTAAACAAATTCACTATTAGACGGCAATGTGAGATCAGACCATTAATAATAGTCACAGCAGTAGACCAGTTTACCAAAAACAAACAAACAAACAAATTCTACGAGAACAAGACTAACACATAGATTCAAATGAAAATATAATAAAAAGTCGGTTACAAGAAACACTTGAATGGATAAATAAGTTTAAAAAAAAT
>NW_027105961.1:3833-4956 GCF_000696795.3 Halyomorpha halys
CCAAAACCTTATTTCCTTCCCGTCTAAGTTTCTTAAAGCTTTGTCACTAATTAAAACAAATCTTGCAGTGAATACCGACTCCTGGGCCAATATTGTTATAACCCCAACCCCTTGTAATGCTACATGGCAAAGGAAGGGCACCAGTTACGTAAGGTATATATTAATATTGTTATTGTTATTTATAATAGAGAAAGTAAGAAAAAAAAGTGTATTTTCAGCTCTTAGTGAATACCAGCGAATGTGTTCTAAATCTTCACTGGTGCTGTACTACTCTATGTGATATCAATAAAATTATATAGTAAAATGATTAGTATTGGGTATGTTATGTAAAATAAATGCAAACTTTAAATAATGAGTCTAATTTCATATATTTTGTAAATTAAATAAAAATTATTTATGCCAATAACATATTTTTTTTATTTATACTAACACATCTGTTAAAGCCACCTCAAATCGACCATATATTTTTTTTGTAAGGCTTTAAAATGAACAAACAACTAGCTGGTTTGCATATAAACATTTATTTGGTCAATTTAAACATTTTAAAAACTCAAACTAAAATAAACAAAAGATGACTAAAACAATGAATACAAGTAGAAATAAAAAGGCCTCCCAGATAAAAATAAAATAGTTAGATAAATTATGAAAACGAAAATAAACTAATTTACAAAAAAACAAAAAAAAATACAGCAACAAATAAATATGTAAAATAAATACTGCTCGACGAAAAGTTGCTACACTCCAATAGGTCAGAGGAAGAGTGCTGCCGAGATGTGTAGGTCGCAGCTCTTGTAGCTAAATATACAACTGCAAGATTGGTGTAGTGGCTCATCGATAGTCCAAATATCAAAATCCAAGATGGCCACAATGACATTAATTAAGGAAAGACAGGGTCTAGTTATTTTTAATGTATTATGCGAGCCAACTAATTAACAACAATTTATGTTCACGTCGAAACGCAGATAAGGTCTGGTTTCGGACTGTAATGTCTGTTAACACACAATGCCAATAAATAATACCAAAATGAACGCAGACAGGGCTGGTTACTCATGGTGATGACCTCTAATTAGCCGGAACATATATTTAAGTAGAAACACAGAAAAGGTCTGGTTCCGGACTGTAA
>NW_027105961.1:6736-7080 GCF_000696795.3 Halyomorpha halys
GGGCAAAAATTAGCTAAAGCTAAAACCAATAACAAAAGTTGCCATGGATACGAGCCTCATTCATGAATGAATCATTGATAAATAAATATCGTATCCATGCCAATGTTAGCTATTAGTTCCATAGTATTTAGAAAGAGACTTTATTTATTTTCTATGTATTTTTAAAATTTATTTTTATTGTTATGTTATTCTATTTTGGTATGAATTTAATCAGTTGTTACTATTACTTATTTCCCAACAATGTTGTGACAGATTGTAATATTTATCAATCAATAAAAATATTGTAAATAAAAAATATTCTTAGTTGCCAAACTCTGCTCACAGTTGCATAGTACAAATTTTAA
>NW_027105961.1:7130-7474 GCF_000696795.3 Halyomorpha halys
GGGCAAAAATTAGCTAAAGCTAAAACCAATAACAAAAGTTGCCATGGATACGAGCCTCATTCATGAATGAATCATTGATAAATAAATATCGTATCTATGGCAATGTTAGCTATTAGTTCCATAGTATTTAGAAAGAGATTTTATTTATTTTCTATGTATTTTTAAAATTTATTTTTATTGTTATGTTATTCTATTTTGGTATGAATGTAATCAGTTATTACTATTACTTATTTCTCAACAATGTGGTGGCAGATTGTAATATTTATCAATCAATAAAAATATTGTAAATAAAAAATATTCTTAGTTGCCAAACTCTGCTCACAGTTGCATAGTACAAATTTTAA
>NW_027105961.1:7524-8217 GCF_000696795.3 Halyomorpha halys
ACCATTTTTTATTCTCCCTATCTATACTTGACAAACTTATCAATGTTTATTAGTTTATCCAAATTTTTGATAACTTTGAAATGAAAACTATGTATGATTACTAGTCCAAATTGATGAGTCTGCCAATTATAGGTAAAAGGAATAAAAAATGGCGGCTGTTTCAAAACATTAAATTTTGCATTCGGAGCTCTACATATTTAAAAGTACCAACAAGACTAGAAAACCTTAGATATCATCGGAAGACTATTGATTGACCGTGTGTACAGATGAAAGGAATGTGGTCCGGGTGCGATCAAAAAAATTCAAATAGTAGAATTATACTATTTTATTGAGCCAACGTTTCGCCCCACATTGCAGGGCTTAGTCAGGGCTAAAAAAGATACAAACACATAGTTCCAAAAGAAGAAAAAGAAAAAGAGAAAAAACATAAGTGTAAAATAACAGGGGTATAAAATGTAAAAAAGTAAGATATAATAAGAAAAAATAAAGGTTATAAATAGTAAATGAAAAGGGTAATAGTAACAGATATATAAGAAGAAATATTAAAGAAAATACAAATAAAGAGATGCAAAAAGAAAAAAAAAAAATACAAATCAAATGATGAGACAGAATGCATACCTATTTTGACGGCAGTCAAAAATAAAGTGACGGTTGGTATTGGGAGGAGTGGGGACGGCAGTTATGCCACAATAA
>NW_027105961.1:10789-11071 GCF_000696795.3 Halyomorpha halys
ATAAAATAAATAAATATGGTTTTGTTTATTTATGTTGTTCTTTGCTGACCGCACCCCCCGACAAACTTCTCCAAAAATAAGTAACAATGGCAAGAAAATATGTAAAATATAAATCTAAAAAATACAGGAGATGCACATGAAACAAAAACAATATGGGGAAGGAAAAAAAAAAAAAAAGTCATGAAAGAATAATAAACTTAGTAACTAGTAACTTTTTGTTTTTTGTGTACCGGACATTCAAGTATAATATATTTAAGGGTTTTGTTACCACTATAATCTGCA
>NW_027105961.1:11121-11942 GCF_000696795.3 Halyomorpha halys
TACAACCTTTAATTTTTCTTATTATATCTTACTTTTTTACATTTTATACCCCTGTTATTTTACACTTATGTTTTTTCTCTTTTTTTTTTTTCTTCCTTTTGTAACAATGTGTTTGTATCTTTTTTAGCCCTGACGAAGCCCTGCAATGTGGGGCGAAACGTTGGTTCAATAAAATAGTATAATTCTACTATTTGTGTTTTTTTGACCGCACCCGGACCATTAATTTACTCTACTTTAAATGATATCCTCTTAGGTTTTCTTTTGTTGTTAATTGTTTTAAAGATATAGAGCTCCGAATGAAAATTAATGTTTTTTTAACGTTTTGAAACAGCCGGCATTTTTTATTTCCACTACCTATACTAGGCAGACTCATCAATTTTGACTGGTAATTATACATAGTTTTCATTTTCTGAATCACTTTCATAAGCTAACTTATAGTAAGTTAAATTACCTAGAACAATACACCAATCAGTAATTGGTGAATTTACTGTTGGTAATCTATATCCTAGGAACTTTATATTCGTTAGTACCACCTCAAGAAACACTGAAATACGAATATTATAGTAACAGAAAAATACATATTCTAATTAGTAATTTCTGCTTTCTAGTTTTCAATATTTTTTTTTAAAATCACAAAAATAGGGATAATTTTAACACGAGCCCTCTAATCTATACAAGTTGAGGATATAAGTAAGGTGGATTTAAAATGCGCGCACTATACCAGATTATTGAAATAAATTCATAAATTGTTCTAACTGAATTAAAGTAATATAATAACGGGAACTTAATCTCACAGCTATCAAAGCTCTCTTTCTATTATA
>NW_027105962.1:0-1522 GCF_000696795.3 Halyomorpha halys
TATATATTTCTATGTACTATCTAATCGCTGAAAGCAATTATCCAAAAATAAGTTAATTAATTAATTTATTGAGTCCGATTATTATAATTAATTATACATTATTATTTTAATCACTTAATCATTATTGTTATAATCGCTTATTCATTATTATTCCCATTATCATTATCCCCATTTATTCATTATTCCCATTTATTCATTATTATTATCATGATTCCCATTTATTCATTATTATTATCATTATTCTCATTTATTCATTATTATTATCATTATTCCCATTTATTCATTATTATTACGACGCATAATAAAATACAAAATCAAAATGACAAAACAAATACCAGAAATATACCACTAGATGCACATTAATTATTCTAATGAAAATAAAGATCTATGATTAAAAACCAATTTATCCGAATCATTTTCACAACTATAATAACACTCTTTATTGTTTTAATAACAAAAAAAACTAAATTACTTATTAATCTCTACTAATTGGTAAACTGGATAGTAAGTCCCCGCTAGGGATGGCACTTAATAATGCTATGTACTGTCTTGAGATTTAATTGGGATGCTACAATAATCACTGAAGGCAATTATCCGAAAATAAGTTAATTAATTAATTATTGAGTCCTGCAAAACTGTTACTATAATTGGATTCTTCTCCAAAGGCTCTTAGTGTGTTTACCAGTTTACCAATTAAATACCTTTATTTTTATAAAATGTTGTTTCCATTAATTATATAATATAATAAGGGGTGGTATATTGGGTTATATAATAGTATATAAACTACATAAAGAGTCTAAGTATTTATTTACAATTTATTACTATGATTAAAATGGTTGTACTGATTCAAATAAATGGTTGCCTTAAAATATCAGTTATTACATTATTACTTATTATTTACTTTATACTTATAGCTGCTGATGCCGTGGGATGTAGTTCCGTAGGTGTCGTCTTGTTCATAAGGGATGTCTAGGTCTCGTGGCCCTTCTTACGACTTCGTCTGGTCGAGGTGCATCATACTCCGCTCCGGCTTCTGCTGCTCTCTCAAGCCTGATCCTCTCTCGTCTAAGTCTTCCTGTTCACTGTTCTTTTTCCTGATCTAGTTCTCCTGTGTCTTTTCTCCCACTTCCCATTTGGGGCGTTACCTTATTTTTGAATCTCATTCCTCATTGGCCATAGGTGACAGAACGCTCCCGAGGTAGGCGTCCCCCTCCCCAGGCCCGAGAGTGGGTGGTAAAGTTTGACATGTCCAGGAAGGGCCTGCACCTGCTTTATTTGATTCTGATCCTTCGTCAAAACCTGTCGTTTTTGTTGTAACCACTAAAGTATTGGTAGATCCAATAAGGGAATGTGGCAAACTAAACACAGATGAGTATAGTGTATATATCCAGGGACGCAGTAAAAGGTTCTTCGAAAGGCTCCTATCTGAACAGGTATAGGGACAGATGGTGAAAAACCTTAATAAAGGACATATTGTTGTTGTAATATTGGCTAATGCCTCGATACAGAGCAACATATATAT
>NW_027105963.1:0-445 GCF_000696795.3 Halyomorpha halys
AAACTTTGACATCAATTAATACATAGATGATGTGATAAGACGGTAACTATAGTAACAACTAACTTCGTTGTATAATCGCTAATACTGGTCCAATTTAGTTGATTTTTTTTTCTTCATTGAGATAATTTATTTATTCATAATGTCGACTAACCTATCAAAGGGGGGAGAAAGATTTTTCAAAATTGAAACAAAGTTAATATTTGTCTTCACCACCCCAAGAAGCCCTTAAATAAGAATTTTCGAATAAATCGGAAGATAAATAGAATTAACTTTTACATGATTTAGCCAGAGTTGGGCAAATATTATTCCACTGACGAGAGTACTGAATATTTTCCCAATACGTGGAAAAAATCCGAACTTGCAGTAATTCACAATCCTGCTAAAAACGCTAAACTAATTAGCAGCTATGGACTCATCAGTTTGTTACCTATTAATGAAATATTTC
>NW_027105963.1:3585-4681 GCF_000696795.3 Halyomorpha halys
TATTTTTTTATTATTTTTTTTTTTTTATTTTAGTATGTATGAGATCATTTATCAATATTACCTATTGCCCACAACTGTGTGGCAGATTGTAATATCTATTAATAAATAAATCTATCAATCTTAAAAAAAAAAAAATACTTGGAGATTATTCCGGATTTTCAATTTAGTCATTCCACTTCTCAACAACTGGAGTACTTCGATGTCCAAGAATGTTAGAATGTAAATTCTGATTGTCAAGAAAATCAGAGGTAGAAAATGAAAATGCTATCGATTTTAGCTGTTTGTATTTCTAGTATATATGGATTCCTTTACATGTTTTAGGAGATGCAGGATCTGAAAATATCATTAATTTTAAGATCGCTCGTTCGTATATCAACTTATTTAAACTTTTCTGATTTATAACATATTAGGGTCTCTTTTTTATTTATTTATTTATTTTTTTTGGCCAAGACTCCCATTGGAGTCCTATACTGCCTAACAATGGTTGGGGGTCAAAGTTCTTTATTTTGTGGGACCGCCACTCAATGAAAAAAGTCAACGTCCCCCAGGCCGGATTCGAACCGGAACCGCCAATAGACATAAAATTGGTAAGACTGTGTCTTAACCACTGAGCTACGGCCTATATTAGGGTCTCTTTCTATGTTTTAGGAGATACAAAAAATGAAAATGCTATCGATTTTTCGTTCGCGTATCAATTTGTTTAACCTTTTCATTTGGTTCCTTCTCATATTAGGGTATCTTTATATAAATATTGAGTGTGCGATAGTAAAATCGATATCATTTTTATGTTCTGCATCTTAGAAAACATACAAAGGGAAACTGATGTTTGAAATGGGCAAATATTATTCCACTGACGAGAGTACTGAATATTTTCCCAATACGTGGAAAAAAGTCGAACTTACAGTAATTTACAATCCTGCTAAAAACGCTAAACTAATTAGCAGCTATGGACTCATCAGTTTGTTACCTATTATTGGAAAATCGCTGGAATCAGCTGTAATAAAAAATCTTTCTTCTTTTTTTTTAATACTTGGAGATTATTCCGGATTTTAAATTTAGTCATTCCACTTCTCAACAACTGGCCTACTTATATGTC
>NW_027105964.1:0-1461 GCF_000696795.3 Halyomorpha halys
GAAAAAAATATGACAGAATTTCATTTAAATAAAAATTGGAAAGTGTTATCAACAAACCAGGATGTTAAAAACAATCTAACATTTATTTCATCACTTGAATCAACAAAGTATCCTTTTGTTGGCCTACAATTTCATCCTGAGAAAAATAACTTTGAGTGGAGGAAAGATCTTAACTATCCTCACTCAGCCAACGCAATCGCTACTTCAAGATATTTCTTCGACTGGCTTGTGTCCTATACCAGACTCAATAATAACAGTTTCGAAAATGAAAAAAAGGTTTATAAGAATCTAATAAGTAACTTTCAAGTTACTTTGACTGCTGGAAAATTAATTTATGATGAAGTTTATTTTTTCTGAGTTTAGTTGGTGTATTTATCAATTATTTTAGTTCTGCTAGTAGTTTTTAATGATGATCTACATCTCAAAATCCATATGAAATGACTGGTATTGACCATGACTTTGATCAACAAAATTTAAAAAATAAATAATCTCACACAGTTTATAATTATGTGTTATACTTTGTTATATACCTACATCTGATTATAAAATGTTTTATATAATTTATAATAATTCAGTTGCAGTATTTATCATGTAAATTTATTTTTATAAGTTGTGTTGTGAACAATATTTCTTCCGTTATTCGTGTAAATATTACTATCCTTCATCTTATGGAATCTTGCATTTTATTTATGACATTTGAACCCATATTCTACCCTCACAGAGAAAAATGCCAAGTTTGACTTAAAAATGTTTTGGAGATAATATCCAAATAAGATTATGTAACTGTACTCCTTATTAATTAAAATATATAAATATAATTTTTTCATTTACTCAGTCCTTACACTTTGATCCTAATTTTTTTTAAGTCTATAAATTCCGTCAGTTATATTATATAATTTAAAAAAACTATTTAACTGCATTTGTGCTTACCAACTTTAAAATAATTTTGTAAGGTGAAAATTTTAAAAAGGCAGTATATCACTTTTTTACTCATTTTTCATTCACTAAGTAATTCTTGCTAAGTTCAGTTCTATTTTGACTGAAAATATTCCTTACTGCAAAGGATTCAAATTACTCTCAGTGTACAAGTACTGTAACTGGCTTTTGTTTAGTAAATGTGCTAATAGTGATATGTAGTTATCGTGCTTTTACTAAGCAGTATAAAGTTAGTGGATTTATAATAAGTAAACCAGTTATTAAGACATTCAAATTAAGAAAATTATTGCATTCTAACAGTTGTAAAATAAAAAACAATTGTGTATATGATAGTCCATTCTAAGTAATGGGGCCTTCTTTAGTGGGCCAATCACCCGTGAAGTAGTAAAACCAATTTAAAGAACTACATAAGGTCTCGGAACACTCTAGCAACTGAAGCAACTCTGCAAGGACCCCTGATGCGTTGGATTGAGGCCCCTCTATGCTACAATATGACACAAGGATGATGATAGAGAAGAAGAAAAA
>NW_027105965.1:0-339 GCF_000696795.3 Halyomorpha halys
ATATTGTTTTTTTCTCAAGTCTTTAATTTTAATGTGTTTCAAAAGTGTTGGGCCCTCCGTAGCTCAGATGGTTAGGCCTGGGTCAATCGTTCTGAGATATGCAAGCGCAGGTTCGAATCCGGCATGGGACGTTGACTTTTTCATTAAGTGGCTGTCCCAATGAAGAACTTGATCCTCTACCATGGTTAGAATAGGTTTGTCACCTGTAGATAACCAGGCAAATATATTAGCTGTAGATTGCCTTTTTTTTTTTTATTTATTTATTGATATTTACAACTGTATAAAAAAAAATACAACAAGTAAATTTGATCATAATGACATAATGATATGATACAGGAT
>NW_027105965.1:2656-3207 GCF_000696795.3 Halyomorpha halys
ATGAAAAATTAATTTTTTTTATCGCTTTGAAACAGCCGCCATTTTTTATTCCCCCTACCTATACTTGGCAGACTCATCAATTTTGACTGGTAATTAATTATTCTTAGTTTTCATTAAAGTAATCAAAAATTGGAGAGAGATAACTGCCTTTTTTCTCCTCTTGGGCTCTTGTACTATAAGGAGTTGAGCTTTGGGGTTCCACTAAACCTTCGAATACCTTTTGTATCCAATCGTTACAATCCAAAATCCTTCGTAAAATCCTCAATGTTCCTTACTTTGTCATAAATAAAATCGTACGTAAAGACCTTAATATTCCATATGTAACCAATCTAGCCCGAACCAGATATAATTTCCTCCATTATAAAGTCCCTAACCATACAAACCCACTAGTTTCTAACCTTGCTTTCTCCTCCATTCCTGACAATCCTCGTAGGCGCCTGAAAAGAAGATGGCCAAGAGACCTTTTAATGTAAAAACTTTATTAGAGTGCTAGAAATGGGTAGTTTCTCTACATGCCTGTATTATGTCATTATGATTTTATATCATATTTA
>NW_027105965.1:3257-4087 GCF_000696795.3 Halyomorpha halys
CAGGATGAGAACTTCTAATATTTAGCTTGTTCTATCACGATCAAACTGTCGCTATTCCAAGTCCAAACTAGTATTTAACATTTTAAGCTTAAAAATTAAAGATTTAATTATTTAATTTTGAACAGAGAATTAATTAATTAATTTTAAAAAGAGAGTAGGAAATTAATTTTTCTTTATTAGGTTATATAAATTAAATAAAAACCCCTCAATACTTCTTTAATCCTTTATTGATGTATTGAGGAAAATGTTTCGTCCATTCATGCTAGCAATGTGAGATAGTTGCTTTATATAATAAAAACAAAATTAAATTTACTTTTTATTACGGAATCCTCAGAAAAGACTGAAAAGACAGGAAACTGCACGTCTATTACAGCACAGCACTTACTAGAAAACAATCTAAACTTCCAATTTATTACATCTAATGATGTACATGACTGTAAAAGGCCAATCGACATAAGGAGTTGAGCTTTGGGGGTTCCACTAAACCTTCGAATACCTTTTGTATCCAATCCTTACAATCCAAAATCCTTCGTAAAATCCTCAATGCTCCTTACTTTGTCATAAATAAAATCGTACGTAAAGAACTTAATATTCCATATGTAACCAATCTAGCCAGAACCAGATATAATTTCTTCCATTATAAACTCCCTAACCACATAAACCCACTAGTTTCTAACCTTGCTTTCTCATCCATTCCTGACAATGCTCGTAAGCGCCTGAAAAGAAGATGGCCACGAGACCTTTTAATGTAAAAACTTTATTAGAGTGCTAGAAATGGGTAGTTTCTCTACATGCCTGTATTATGTCATTATGATTTTATATCATATTTA
>NW_027105965.1:5879-6723 GCF_000696795.3 Halyomorpha halys
TATAGAACCATGTGTAATAGGGAATAGATATTTTTGACGCCGTAATTTTGGAATTACTTTTGACCGATCAAGTTTGCTAGCTGAAAGTACCAATTTTGAATGAGTCTATAAAGATAAAATAAAATTTATCTAGTAAACTCAATATTTATGACAGATCACCGGAAAATAGGAATGTAAGATGTGCTAGAGTGGGATATAATGAGAGGATTAGATATGTAGTCTGAATAACAAAACAAAATAAAAAGGGGAAAAAGTACCAAGGAAGAAGAAATTAATGTTTAAAAAGACGTTTGATGTAATTTAATTGAAAAAATGTGTAATACATATTGTATCAATGTATTTCATTTATATTATTTATTATCTGGATAAACAACTAACGTGGAATCCTCACACAAGACTGAAAAGACAGGAAACTGCACGTCGATTTCGACTATTACAGCACTTACTAGACAAACGGTCCAAACTTCCAATACAAAAGACTGATTTACATGAAAATTATAAGGCCTATCTGGACATACGGCGTTGAGCTCTGGGGCTCCACTAAAACTTCGAATTCCTCTCGTATCCAATCCTTACAATCCAAAATCCTTCGTAAAGACCTTATACCGTAAAAATGGTTTTAGAGTGCTATTGGGTAGTTTCTCTACATGCTTGTACCATATCATTATGATTTCCTCAAATTTATTTGATGTATTTATGTACAGTTGTAAACTCAATAAATAAATTTTAAAAAAAAATATTATCTCTTAAGATAGATTTGTATGCTGTGTTATAACAACCCACTGTATTTGGACAGTATTACTTCCAGTCAATAAACATATCTCTCTGGTGAAATGAGGAAAAC
>NW_027105965.1:11748-12375 GCF_000696795.3 Halyomorpha halys
TATACATATTTTTTTCCTGGATTCCAATCTTATAACACCTATTTTTATAGATTTTTATTATAGGAAATTTAAAACGATTTAATAAATATGGTCATTATAAATAAAGATAATTACGGCAAAATTAAATTTTTTAAGTTTCTTTCTGAGGCGCAATTTAGAACGGCTGGTTATTATGGAATATGATAGTATGAGTCGGAAATTTAGCGTTTTACCTTTTTCTTGAAGTGTGAGCCCCATGCCAACGTCCCAAGCATGGTACTCATAGCTTCATTAAAAAAAAACAACAACACATATTTAGAAAATAAAAAAATCCAACCACAAATTTTAAGACTGATAATGAACTCAAGATATAATGAAAATTTAAGATGGTAAGGTTCAAAAGTGTGTTGAGTTGACATGAAATGTCCTAGGCGCAAATAAAATTGATAGGATAAAAAAAATATTAAAAATCTATAATAATTAGTTTTTTTTAATGCCAAAATAATGGTTTGCATTTAAAAAAAAAAAAGCCTTATAGAGTTGGTTCTTGGTCAGCGATTTCCACAGTACACCAAGAAATAAGATTCTATCATGATTGAGCGTTGATTGGAATTTAATTTAAAAAGTCATTGATTGACATTTCTGAAA
>NW_027105965.1:12425-13474 GCF_000696795.3 Halyomorpha halys
AACCCGTCCATGTAACTATTTTACAACCTGTAATATCCTGCCACCTTTATAGAACCATGTGTAATAGGGAATAGATATTTTTGACGCCGTAATTTGGAATTACTTTTAACCGATCAAGTTTGCTAGCTGAAATTACCAATTTTGAATGAGTCCATAAATATAAAATAAACTTTATGTAGTAAACTCAATATTTGTGACAGATCACTGGAAAATAGGTATATAAGATGTGCTAGAGTTGGATATAATGAGAGGATTAGATATGTAGTCTGAATAACAAAACAAAATAAAAAGGGGAAAAAAATACCAAGAAAGAAGAAATTAATGTTTAAAAAGACGTTTGATGTAATTTATTTAAAAAAATGTGTAATACATATTGTATCAATGTATTTCATTTATATTATTTCTTATCTGGACAAACGACTAACGTGGAATCCTCACACAAGACTGAAAAGACAGGAAACTGCACGTCGATTTCGACTATTACAGATACAAACGGTCCAAACTTCCAATGCATTACAAAAGACTGATTTACATGACAATTATAAGGCATATCTGAACATACGGCGTTGAGCTCTGGGGCTCCACTAAACCTTCGAATTCCTCTCATATCCAATCCTTACAATCCAAAATCCTTCGTAAAATCCTAAATTCTCCCTACTTTGTCACAAATAAAATCATCCACAAAGACCTTAATGTTCCATTTGTAACCGATCTAGCGCGAACCAGATATTAATCCTTCCATTACAAACTCCCTAAACACTCAAACCCATTAGTTTCTAATCTTGTTCCCTCTTTTATTCCGGACAATCCTCCGAGGTGTCTGAAAAGAAGATGGCCTCGAGACCTTATACTGTAAAAATGTTTTTAGAGTGCTATTGGGTAGTTTCTCTACATGCTTGTACCATATCATTATGATTTTTCCTCAAATTTATTTGATGTATTTATGTACAGTTGTAAATTCAATAAATAAATTTAAAAAAAAAGATATTATCTCTTGAGATAGATTTGTATGCTGTGTTATAACAACCCACTGTATTTGGACAGTATTA
>NW_027105965.1:15117-15646 GCF_000696795.3 Halyomorpha halys
ACGCCTGTAACACTCCAATTTAACTTAGGTCAGATTTACTAAATGTATTATAATGTACAGTTGTAAATAGCAATAAATAAATATTAAAAAAAAAAGTTTGATTAAAAAAGAGTGAAGGTTTTAAATTAAAATAATGGAAAAATTAAACACACCTATAAAGAATGATAAAAAGCTAGAAAAAAATATATGTAAGGGAAGAAATAAAAAAATATGTATAATTTTAGCATAAAATAAAAAAAAAATTATTATGTGATTATTTATATTGTTTTATGCTCTGACTATTAATATGTTTCAAAAACAATGATTCTTTACTAGTTATAAGTAAGCCCAATGAACTTTGGCAGCGCAACATTTTTAATAAAGTTTTTTCTCTCCTTATCATTTATTATTTTCTCTTACTTCATTTTGATATTATTATTCTTATACAGCCTTTATCTTCTTATAATACTTAAACTAATCATGTATTCCAACACTATTTGTGTATCCATAATGTTAGTTATTTTCTAATCATTCTGTATATCCTTTTATT
>NW_027105965.1:15696-16241 GCF_000696795.3 Halyomorpha halys
CACGTCTGTAACACTCCAATTTAACTTAGATCAGATTTACTAAATGTATTATAATGTACAGTTGTAAATAGCAATAAATAAATATTAAAAAAAAAGTTTGATTAAAAAAGAGTGAAGGTTTTAAATTAAAATAATGGAAAAATTAAATACACCTATAAAGATTGATAAAAAGCTAGAAAAATATACATGTAAGGGAAGAAATAAAAAAATATGTATAATTTTAGCATAAAATTCAAAAAAAATTATAATGTGATTATTTATTTGTTTTATGCTCTGACTATTAATATGTTTCAAAAACAATGATTCTTTACTAGTTATAAGTATGCCCAATGAAAAAGGCAGCCCAATGAACTTTGGCAGCGCAACATTTTTAATAAAGTTTTTTCTCTCCTTATCATTTATTCTTTTCTCTTACTTCATTTTGATAATATTCTTCTCATACAGCCTTTGTCTTCTTATAATACTTAAACTAATCATGTATTCCAACACTATTTGTGTATCCATAATGTTAGTTATTTTCTAATCATTCTGTATATCCTTTTATT
>NW_027105965.1:16291-17232 GCF_000696795.3 Halyomorpha halys
CTTTTGAAAATACTGTTTTGTTTTTTTTAAACCCCTTTCTAGTCATTTCTGACATACGGGGAGAGGGATGTTGTTTAGAGGTAGCCGACCTGTTCAAACCACGGTGGGAGTCATGCTTTCATTACGTGGGACCACCACAGCAATGAAAAAGGACCTGGGGTTCAAACCGGCGCCGCCAAAGTTCCCAGATGGCAAATACCTGCACCACCTGATCTACGGACTTACTTTGCTTACTTAACACAGCAGTCATAAAATATAATGATATAAAGAAACTTCATCTATCCTAATGTACCGACTTCACTTGGCTTTAAGATCTTGTCCAAGCAGGTTCATTTTTTATGCTTTTTCTCTTCTTCCTTTTTACACCTCTTCTACTTCTCTAATCTTTCTTATTATTCCTTACCCACTATACTAGTTATGTTCACCACATACTATTATTGTTATATTTACTAATTACTTCTTTTGTCTTTGTTAACTTTATTCAAGTATTTTCTTACATATTTCATTAATTACATACATTTTTTCCCATAACTTTACTTTTAAATCATTATTAATTAAGATATCCATATTTTTCTATTCCTGTTATGATTATATAACTTGGATTATATTTTTATTTCCTTAATTATTTCCTTTATTTTATTTACATATTTAATTACATCTATATATGAACGTTTTAGTTCTCATTTCTTTCATTTTTTCTCTTTATTTTAATAATAATTTTATTACTTTTTTTTCCTTTTTACAAAAAATATCTATTGCTTCTGAATGCATTATTTATGTATTTATTACTATTTATATTTTTTGATCCTTTTCTTTATTATTCGTATCTTTTTGAGAATTATTAATTTAAGCCTTATCTATTTATTTATTTTTTTATGCATGTATTAGAACGCGTTTTTGAATTTAAATATATTATAATTGTGGACGACCTTGTTGGATTT
>NW_027105965.1:19222-20379 GCF_000696795.3 Halyomorpha halys
CAACACTATTTGTGTATCCATAATGTTAGTTATTTTCTAATCATTCTGTATATCCTTTTATTCATTGGTTGTTATCTTTTTTGTTTTGTTCTTAATCCTGAAGAAGAATTAAAATTCTGATAGTACAAGAGCCGGGAAGAAAAAAAGCCAGCTATCTCACCCCAATTTTTGATTACTTTAATGAAAACTAAGTGTAATTACTAGTAAAAATTCATGAGTCTACCAAGTATAGATAGGTGGAATAAAAAATGGCGGCTGTTTCGAACCTTAAAAAAACATTAATGTTTCGTTCGGAGCTCTATATCATAAAAACTAACAACAACAGTAGAAAATCTAAGAGAACATTATTTAAAGAAGATTCAATTTGCTGAAATATTAGCCCTAAAAGAGCTATTTACGTCCAATAGTTCTCGAGATATAGGTTTTGAAAAAGCAAAATTTCTTAAAAATAAACTGAAAGATTAGTAGTTAGTTAATTTATTTTGAGAAATCTATATCTCAGGAAATATGTGACGTACAGATGTCTATTAGCACTCAAATTAAAGCAAGTTTAATGGACGATAAAGAGGTTTATGACCTTTACCTTCGTAGGAATATTTTTAATGATATTCACATATGAATATAAATTTGGCAAATGAAAATTTGTCCAAACAACTATAAATCAAATCTTTCAGTACGTCCCATACAACATTTTTCTGAAACGTTGCTTTTTAAAAAGCTATATCTCGAAAAATATTTAACGTAAATAACTCTATTAGGGCTCATATTTTAGAGAATTTACTATTCTTTAAATTAAGTTCTCTTAGGTTTTCTTGTGTTGTTCCTACTTTTTAAAATATAGAGCTATGAAAAAAATTTTTTTTTTTTAATCGCTTTTAAACTGCCGCCATTTTTTATTCCCCCTACCTTTGCTTGGCAGACTCATGAATTTTGACTAGTAATTATACATAGTTTTCACTAAAGTAATCAAAAATTGGGGTGAGATAACTGCCTTTTTTCTCCTACTGGGCTCTTGTACTATGGCCGAACTGATATATATGTTTTTACTTATTTGTGTTATTTACTGACCGCACCACCAAACTCATGATACGAAAAAAATTGATTCAATTATCTGAACTAACTTGCAATAGTTACGAAAATAGTAGCCTCCATATTTA
>NW_027105965.1:20554-23241 GCF_000696795.3 Halyomorpha halys
AGATGGCAGAGCAATCTATTATTACGTGTTCTGCTGTTTCAGGAACTCCGCACGTTGGGCACCGGGGGTCGATGTTCTTAATTTGTATGATTCAACCAAAATGTTTAAGTGGGCTTAAAGTGTTAGTAGAGATCGCACATTGGTGCAATGGAATCTTCGCATATTAAGTTCAAATCACGGAAAAACATTCAAATAACACTTATTTTAAATATAAGAAAGGTAAAAAAAAAGAACAAATAGTTTATAACTATTTTAATGTCCGACGTTTCGTCCCACTTTGCAGGGCTTCATCAGGGCTAAGAAGATAAAAAAAACTGAGAATATTACTACAATAAGGTAATTTAAGCTAGGATCAATATTATGTAAAAATAAATGGATAAGAAATTACATATAAATAAAAGGAAGGAAGACATAAAACAGTATCAATATAAAATAAACTTGAATAAACAATGATAATAATAAAAAATAAGAAACAATGGCAAACAATTTTTAAAAATACGTAAAATATACAGTTATAAAAGTACATAAAACAAAAACTATACAGGAAAAAGAAGTAGAAAGTAGAGATTAAATAAACGTCTTGAAAGAATAAATATAAATAAAAATAATAATAATGATATTAACTGATAATATCGAGCAAAGAACAAATCAGGACAGGTTGAGCAGACTTATTAATGTTAAACAGACTTATTAAGGTTGAATAGACTTATTAATTTTTTTTTCGGCCAAGACTCCCATTGGAGTCCTATACTGCCTAACCATGGTTGGGGGTCAAAGTTCTTCATTTTGTGGGACCGCCACTCAATGAAAAAAGTCAACGTCCCAGGCCGGATTCGAACCGGCACCGCCAATAGACATCAAAAATTGAAACACTTATTTTATTTTGCACAAAATTACAGTTTTGTACTTTTCCACAATATTGCAAGCTTTGAGTTTTTCCTATACTAAATTGTACTCTTGATGGGCTTAATTTTGTTGTTGCACAAAATGTAATGCTTTAACTACATTTCTCATATTTGCGCGATATCCCGAAATTAATTTTTGTATTGCCACTAAAAAACAATAACAGGTATATAAATAACAATTAACTGCTCTCGTAACCTTTTTCCACGCTCAGCAAACACCGTTCTTGATTGAACCGATCAAATCGATCGGTTATCGATTGTTTCTCGACGGAATTAGATAATCTCGTTACTCGTGAATATTTTAATATAATAATAATAATTTAAAAATTAAAGTTATGGAAAAACAAAGAGAAAGAAAATATATGTAACTATTGAAATATATAAGTAAAATACTAGAATAATGAAAAAAAAAAAGTTAATTAAAAAAAGAAGTATTTTTTTTTCCATAACCCTTATTTCTGAAATTTATGGTTTTTAACTTAAATATATATACCAATATATGTCTAGATTTCCACATCGTCTCTTTCTTCTGTAGTTTCCTACATTTTAAGGAGATTTTGAGTTGTAATTTTGTTGTAGTGGGTGTTCTTTGAATTCTATATGCTGGGGCGCACATTGGTTTTGAAATTTAAACTATATCTAAAAATTTAATCCCTAAATACGTGTTCTGGCACTTCGTTTCTATATTTTTATTGGCTGCTGGTTTGCAGCCAACGCACCGGAGGGGGCGCTGGTGTAAGGGTCCTGAACATTAGCTTTGTTTATTGCTGTAGAGAGTCGAAAAACTTTAAGTGGATGAACTCTAGCACAGTGGGTAGTTCGAAGAGATGGTGCAGTTGATCTGATTTCATCTTCTTCAGCGATGTTGGCCGCACAAGAAGTAATTGGGAAATATGACAATGATAATATTTGGTGAACAAAACTAATAACGTGGTTAAGATAAGAAAAGAATAGAAAAGGAGAAGAAGGTAAAAGAAAGATTAGAAATAAGAAGATAAATAAAGTAAAAATGGCGTCATAACCAAGAAGTTGATTGTCCAGACTAAAACTGTAATCTAATCTGCAAGAGTCGTTAATGTTTAAAAATTAATTCGCAGTTTATTTTACCTATTTGCAATTTGCAAGTCATGATAAGAAAATAAGTGAATGTGGCTGATTTAATGTAATCCGTTGGGAGCGATGAGATTCTGTCGCCATGATTTATTGCGCTGTCATTTGCGGAAAACAAAACTTCATTCAAGGTCTGTTGTGTCGAAGACTGGATCACGAGGTTTTATTGAAATTGCAAAACCTTCCATCTATCACTCCATACCATAATAATGGTTATCAAGATATATATATATATAGCAATAAATAAAAAAATATGTACTAATTATTAAAATCACACAACTTTTATTTACGTACTAACCTCGTAATTACGTCCCAAAGTTTTGTGTAGATTAGTGGGCTCGTTTTAAAGTAAACGCTATATTTTTGTTTTTCGAAAAAAAAAAAATCTAATGATCAGAACAGAATAATTATGAGCAAAAATTGTTTATTTTTCAGTTCTTATAAAAATGCGTATTTTAGGATTTCTCGAGGTTTTAATTACTAATATAAATTTAAAATTTTAGAGAATAAAACAGTTTAACAAAAGATAATGCAGCCGTCATGCAATAAAAAAAAATCGGGTGGTATCTGCTTTTCCCGTTGGCATAGGATGTATGTATTAAATTCTTTTTTTTCTTATGTTATTCATAAAATTCTATAATATTTTGTATTTATAAATTTTTAATTATTGCG
>NW_027105965.1:25801-28817 GCF_000696795.3 Halyomorpha halys
TTCATCTTCTTCAGCGATGTTGGCCGCACAAGAAGTAATTGGGAAATATGACAATGATAATATTTGGTGAACAAAACTAATAACGTGGTTAAGATAAGAAAAGAATAGAAAAGGAGAAGAAGGTAAAAGAAAGATTAGAAATAAGAAGATAAATAAAGTAAAAATGGCGTCATAACCAAGAAGTTGATTGTCCAGACTAAAACTGTAATCTAATCTGCAAGAGTCGTTAATGTTTAAAAATTAATTCGCAGTTTATTTTACCTATTTGCAATTTGCAAGTCATGATAAGAAAATAAGTGAATGTGGCTGATTTAATGTAATCCGTTGGGAGCGATGAGATTCTGTCGCCATGATTTATTGCGCTGTCATTTGCGGAAAACAAAACTTCATTCAAGGTCTGTTGTGTCGAAGACTGGATCACGAGGTTTTATTGAAATTGCAAAACCTTCCATCTATCACTCCATACCATAATAATGGTTATCAAGATATATATATATATAGCAATAAATAAAAAAATATGTACTAATTATTAAAATCACACAACTTTTATTTACGTACTAACCTCGTAATTACGTCCCAAAGTTTTGTGTAGATTAGTGGGCTCGTTTTAAAGTAAACGCTATATTTTTGTTTTTCGAAAAAAAAAAAATCTAATGATCAGAACAGAATAATTATGAGCAAAAATTGTTTATTTTTCAGTTCTTATAAAAATGCGTATTTTAGGATTTCTCGAGGTTTTAATTACTAATATAAATTTAAAATTTTAGAGAATAAAACAGTTTAACAAAAGATAATGCAGCCGTCATGCAATAAAAAAAAATCGGGTGGTATCTGCTTTTCCCGTTGGCATAGGATGTATGTATTAAATTCTTTTTTTTCTTATGTTATTCATAAAATTCTATAATATTTTGTATTTATAAATTTTTAATTATTGCGAACAATAAGAACTGGTAGATTTAGTAGTCAATTTGAAAAATCAAAAGATACTTTAGCGAAAGATTTTTTGAAAAATCGGATTGTTTTTGTTTAGTGGCACAAAACATCATTGGTAATCAACGCCATTTATCCCTTATATAATTTTGGTTACATTTTCTTGATTTAGATTTATTATTATAAATTTTTTTAAATTTGATTATTATTTATTATTTATTTATCTGCTTAATGTTATATTTTTGTCAGTGATGGGAAATATGAGCATTCTTGGAATATATGGCTGATCGTCAAATTGTAATACTGGCAGTTCAGAGAAGTTTTTTCAAATTATGACAGGAGTGAGTGAGCCTCGTGTTACCTATTCTTAACCAGGTCAGTATGACCTCATCTCTACTGAATTTACGGCTGGCGGTACCTTTGAAAAGTCGCTATTATGGACCTTTCAGACTATTACTAAGAGAATAAGACTTATCTGATATTAAAAATCAGCTGATTGCTCATTGATTCTCTTAGTTTAATCAAAATCGTTAAAGCCGTTTTAGAGGAAACTGAAAAATCGATTCTATAAAGTGGCACTTCCAGTTTGTTGATTTTACTGACAAAGCTGCTGTCTCATTCCAGGTACATACTCTCCTTAAATATACAATTTCGGTTTTGTATCACTTTCCGTTTTTGAGCTAGACTCACCATACACACATGATTTATTTATGATATTCGCACAATGTCTATTTACATTTTTTACATTTTATGTACATACTGTATATTTTAAAATTTTAGTAGTACGTTTTACTGTCATAATTCTTCTATTACTTATGTGATATCGATGAATTTAGATCGTAAACAGGGAGCACTCCTTGAGGAGCATTTAACATTAATACAAGAAAATAAAAGTTTTACATTGTAAAAAAATTGCACAGTAGGAGTGGACGATTGAATTTTACAACTGATATTATATTTTTAAAAAACTGATATTATTATTAATATTAAATGTTTGGTCACTAAGACATTTGATAAATTAATTGAAAATTTATAACAGCTACCAAATTTGGTCTTTTTTTTCTTACCTCCTTTATTATCAATAATTAATATATAACTAAGGATATATATTATGTAACTGGTGCCTTTCCTTTACCACTTGGCATTATAAGGGGTTGGGCTGGGTCCGCTGAAGGCGGGGGTTACAATATTGGCCCAAGAGCCGCTGGCCGGGAGGACCGCTCCACTAGGGGATAAAAGATGATTTCATGATTGGTATTTCTTGAAATTTCTGATAAAGAAATATGTGAAACAAAATTAATAAACGGTGGAATATTTGAGGATACAGAAATAGCTCAAAACGTCGGGAGAAACTGTGTAGTTCAATAGAAAATAATTTTAGTACTACGGACGGGATTTTTATTTTTCCTACTACTTATACATAAATTTGTTTGCTTCCTAGAAATATTTCGTAACATTTACAAACGATTTCTAACAAATCTTCTTTTGCAAATTATTAAATATTTTAACGATTTATAAGTAAGCATTTTATTCCTTACTTCATATTATACCATATATTATATAAATATTTTATATTACTGTTGGTAGTAGAACTTCATTCTTACAACCCTGACGAAACCCTCCAAAGCGGGCCGAAACGTTGGTTATCAATAAATAGTTTTCTTTTTAAATATTTTGATACCTCTATTGACCGCCACCCGGACTATCTTCCTCCAGTGAATGTTACATACTTCACAGTTTTTTTTTTATTTAATTTTTTTAAGAGCACATATTTTAGTCCATATTCATACAGGACTTATAGATAATTCTTTTTTAATTTACACAAATGTTTTTTTTAATAATTTATTTATTGTTATTAACAACTGCATACAAATATATACAACAAGTAAACTTGATGTAGGTGACATAGTGACATGACACAAACATGTGGAGAATCTAACCACTGATAGAACTCCAATTACATTTCTAGAGGTAAAGATCTCGAGGCGGGACCATCTTCTTTTCAGACGCCTAGGAGGATTATTAGGTAGTGAAGGAGAAGCCAGGTTAGAAACAAGTGGATTTGGGTGGTTGAGAAGTTTATCAT
>NW_027105965.1:29130-31873 GCF_000696795.3 Halyomorpha halys
TAAAATAAACATCTAATTCTTTGAAAGTTTATGAACTTAATTTCTAGAGATTTTATAGCTTTCATATACTATAAGCATCTACCACGTGTAGACAGGGATATTTCGTTCTATACGAATCGATTCTGGTACAATCTTCGACTATTTGTATTTGGAAACTTAAAGAAGCATCTCACTTCCAAATTTATTGATGAGAAAGTTGAGGATTGCCTCTTAAAATTACAATTAATTGTGTTATTTTTTTCTTTTTAAAACCTTCTTAAGAGTGAAATATTTTTTATGGTATTGTATATATATTTTCTGTTTTTTTTTAGAAGAATTATTTTATTTAATAGTTAAGTTCTTACTATATATTTATGTAAAAATAAAATATATTTTGACTTTTTTGTTACATAAAAATAGAATCAATATATGTCATTGTAAAATCAAGGATATATACACAATCTTGTCTATATTATTACTATTGCTATATTATGTCAAAATTAAAATATTTCCACAAGCTCTGTATTGTATAATACCATTACAAACGACTACCTTGGGCGAAATAAATGTAGAAATCTCATTTCCTTACTAACCATCTTTAATGAACCTCCAAGGCCGCTACGTTTGTCTTACAAATTTTTTTCTCTCTTCTTTGTTTTTGTTTTCGAAGATCTCAAGAAAGTTGAGTATGGCTTGGCCTCGCTATAATAGCCGGCATTCTATTCACAATGGAATCTTCATTCTCATCTCACGAAAAATATGGCATTGAACGTCTGCAGTCTCCTGTCAGATTTTTTTTTTTCGTTTTGTTTTAACATTACATTTTAAATGCAGGAAGTTGAGAATCTAATTAGCAAAAGAAATAAGATTAGAAAATGCAGACAATGGAAGAAGCTGCAGTTAACGGTTAAAGCAAAAAAAAAATATATTAAAAAAAAGTTTCTTCCCTAATTTAGACTAGAAACTTTGTTTGAGTTCATTTTTTTTTTAAATAAAAAAAAATTGAAACATAATGAAGTAGTCAAATTAATGCCTTACTTTAACATGCTAAAAATATGTTGTCGTTTTTTTTGTGATTAAAAAGTTCTTAAGAAATCTACTTTTAGATAAATCTCAAGCATGAAATTTAAACAGCATTAAAAAACACAAAAAAATGTTATACCTAAAAAAAATTCTAATCTTTAAAGCAAGTCTGCATTAGTATTAGTGGGTATGAGATTTACATTTTTACTTTCCAGCCCTCGAAGATTGATGTCGTAATTGGAGGATTAAGATAAATTCCAACAAATCCCATCAAATCGCATTTACCCTTCGTCGTAAACCTACTGACTGCCCTACAGTTTCATTTAATGATGTTACTCTTACCCCTGTCGAACAGATCCGCTACCTTGGACTACATTTGGTCAAACGATTAACCTGGAATCCTCACACCTGACTGAAAAGACTGCACGTCGATTTCGACTATTACAGCACTTACTAGACAAACGGTCTAAACTTGCAACACATTATAAAAGACTGATCTACATGACTGTAATAAGGCCAATCTGGATATATGGAGTTGAGCTTTGGGGCTCCACTAAACCTTCGAATGCCTCACGTATTGAGCCCGAACCAGATACCACTCCTTCCATTATAAACTCTCTAACCACTCAAACCCCTTATTTTCTAATCTTGCATTCTCTTCCATTCCTGACAATCCTCCGAGGCGCCTGAAAAGAAGATGGCCACGAGACCAGTTAATGTAAAATGTCATTAGAGCGCTGCCAATGAGTAGTTTCTCTACACGCCTGTAACACTCCAATTTAACTTAGATCAGATTTACTAAATGTGCAGTTGTAAATAGCAATAAATAAATATTAAAAAAAAAAATATAACATTTTTACTTTTACTTAACTATATTGGAAATTTATAGTAAGGGGAAGTAATGCTAACTTAAATAATTTGTAATTCGACTTTTCGACCAAAATACTCGGTCATTATTTCGACTCACAGCCGAAATAATGACCGTGAAAAGCCTACCTCAAAAACGAATAGTCGAAATAGAGATAACATGTTTATTGTGGGTATATATTATACCTGGGATGTGACAGCAAATTTTTCAATAAAATTGACTGACTGAACAGACCAGTTTTATTGTTAACTTTTCACATTTTTTAAGTTTTCTAATAAACAGCTTAAATACTGTACACCAATAAAAATTATCAAATAATTATTGAAAAAGTTTTACAGAATTTTTAAAAATCTTCCTCTAAAGCACTTTCAACTTTGTTCTTTTTTAAAATCAATAACCTGTTTTCACTGTTTTGATTAAATACAAAAAAAACAAAACACGTTTTGTGATTCAAAAATGGCTGCCATTGGAACCAGGAAAATGATTTAAAAAAATTAAACTATTATTTTTGAACTCAACAATAATTCAAAAATTCCAAAAAAAAAAAAAGAAGATGAAGTTTAATAATTATAGTGTTATTTAAAGCACTATTGATTTCTATTTTTTTCTAAAATATTGCATGCCTTCATTCACTTAATTATGTCTTCAATTATAAAATGGATTTTTAGATTATTGATTTAAAAATTATTGTTTGAGAGTGATTATATTATTAAGAACACAAACTTTAATATTACACTCTTTTTTTTTATTCTCAACTTTTTTTTAAACCTCCAGCGTTTCGGCCCTTAGGTCATTTTCCTTATTCATCATTTTCATCAAATTGTCTTTTTTGCAGGCTAATTGCCCATGTCTTATATTAACCACATAATTTCA
>NW_027105965.1:31923-32272 GCF_000696795.3 Halyomorpha halys
TACACGCCTGTAACACTCCAATTTAACTTAGATCAGATTTACTAAATGTATTATAATGTACAGTTGTAAATAGCAATAAATAAATATCAAAAAAATAATAAAACATTTTTACTTTCACTTACCTATATTGGAAATTTATAGTAAGGGGAAGTAACTTGAACTTAAATAATTTTTAATTCGACTTTTCGACCAAAATACACGGTCATTAATTCGACTCAGAGAACCTAAACTGTGAGTCGAAATAATGACCGTGGAAAGCCTACCTCAAAAACGAATAGTCGAAATAGAGATAACATGTTTATTGCGGGTATATTATACCTGGGATGTGACAGCAAATTTTTCAATAAAA
>NW_027105965.1:33192-37308 GCF_000696795.3 Halyomorpha halys
AACTTAATGAAAAATTAATTAATTTCTTGCTTTTATACTAAATTCTCTTTATAATTATTTAATTTGTTTATATTTAAGTTAGAATTTCGAAATGTTCCAAAGTATGTAAAACACTTGACCAATGTCGGTCATGTAGTTTCTACAAATTTTATGTCTATTTCTGTAAAAACCATTTTTAAGATTATACGTAAAAATATTTTGCCATTCATTTTTCAAAGCTCTCTCTAAAATAATATATTACAGGCTAGAAAATAAGTTAATATTAAATGACTTATCTTTAGTTCATTTGCATTATTTGCAATTTTTGAATGATAATAACAAATCGAGTGAATGTAAGTGATTTAATATAATCTGTTGGGAGAGATCGAATCCTTCCTGAATGATTTATTGCGCTGTCACTCGTTGAAAACAAAACTTCATTCAAGGTCTATGTCGAAGACTGGATCACTGAGGTTTATTTAAATTACAAAAGTGAAGCAAGCTCCGATCAAACACTCCCTTCGTGTTTTTTTTTTCTTCTCGGATTTATTGACTTAGAAATACTGAGAAAAACGAAAAATGATTACATCAGATCTGTCAATATCTCACAATACAACAGGAAATCGAAGTGATGGTGCATGCCCTTCATTAAAACGCGTACATCAATGGCAGAGTTAAAAAGGAATTTAGTTTGGAAATATATTTTTAAACACTCCTTTCTTCATAATAACCTTGCATATTTTTTTTCTATAGCTTAATTAGCTTTCTTTTCAATTATGGACAAAATGTTTGGTTTTTTATGTATGTTTTCATAAATGCAGTATTCATAATTGAGTATTCAAAATTGAGAATTATACCTTATGCCTTAATTTATAATTGAGAATTACAAGCCAACTTTCCAAGTTAGGAAAATGGAAGGATTTATTTGCATATATGTTAGATAAAGTTGCCAAAAACAATTTTCATCGAAGGCCATGGTAATAAATAAAAAAGTGAATAAAAGAGTAATTACAATTTGCATAAGGAAAATGTAAAAATAATAAAGTGTGTGTGAATATTTAATTTCAACTAATTATAATAATTAATACCAAACTTTCAATTGCGTTTTTTTATTATCATATTATATCTCGCCATATTTTTATCAATTTTAAATATATATTATTTTACATATTTCACATTATTTTTGTTTTTTATATACTTTTCTAATAAACAAATATTTCAATCTATAGTTTTCTTTTCACTTAGTACATTTTGTATTTTTAATCCATTCAACATTTTTTATGATTTAGAAAAAATAAACAAATCCTTTTTATCCTATTTATTTATTGCTATTTACAACTGTGCATTATAACACATTTAGGAAATTTGATCTCAATTAAATGTAACACTCCCCAGGCGTGTAGAGAAACTACCCATTGGAAGCACTCTAATAAATAAATACAAAAATAAAATTTATGGATTATTCTTAATTCTTTTATGGGACGCCTACAATACAAATGTACTACTATGAAAGTTTATAAGACTAGTTTAAGGGATTCTATTGTTGATATGTATTACATTTAATTTATTTTTTAATATTTTTAATACCTTAAAAACTTGTACACCGTAATTTCTTCATGTCCAGGTTTTCAAAGTTGAATTTTCTCATTTTATTTATTTTAAATCCTTTCAAGTCCTTATTATAGATATATATAAAAATAACCAAATATGCATGTGTTTATATTGATCTTTTCATCATATAAAAATTCCATCAGTAGTAATGTTTTAATATTGTAATTGTTTACTAGTTATTGTAGGCTCTGATATCGCAGAATGTAGTTTTATCTAAATAGATTTGATTAAAATTCAAAAGCTAATAATAATAGATATAATGAATATAATGAAACTTTAATGTAGATGTCAAAATATCGTATATTAAAAAAAATTATCAATTAAAAAAATTTACTAATAATAATATTATAATATAAGTCAAATCTTATATGGCCATGAGCATCCACTCCTGTATTTTCTCTTTTAGGTCCTTCACACTGATTGATTTTCGAAGAAAGAAACATCTCATAAATTATTTTACAATCTAAGCCTTTCTCCGAATTGAATCACGTGAAATACAAATCCTCATAACGACACAAAATCGTTGTTTTATCACAGTAACCGGTTATATCCTGTTCTTGGGAATTAGCTCCAGGATTAACGTATCTCCTGAGGATATCGCAGGATTTCCAGGATATTAACCGTTACCGATAAACAACTAAGTGCTTCTAGAAAAAATAGTCGACGTTACTAAGATTTACGACCCAGTGATAGATTGTTGAATACTACTTGCCGCTTCTGTGATATTATACATATTGTGTAACAGAGTTATTTTTTGCGCTACTAGACTAATCGTTACTGCAAATAACGAGTAAAAAGGTATCAGTTAGTCATTAGTAGATACATACAATGGAGGTTCCACGACTTCTGTAGACCGTGTGTAATATATATAAGGGAGATGGCACATTTTGGCTTGAAGTCCCACAGCAAAATGTCCTACCTTTTAAAAGATGCTAGTCCTTTCCTACACTTTTCTAATATAGTTTACCGGATTTCCTTTTCTACGTCTGGTTGTGTTTCTTCTTGTATCCGAGCAACTAAAAAGCAACATAAAAACCGTGCTCCCTGGTAGAAAACTTCTATTAACTCCCGTAACCTTTCTGCCTCTAAACTTTCAGAACACACTTAAACCTTCAGCCGCTCTTTTAACTTCCACGAAACATCAATTCTCGCTACTGGCTCCTACCAACTTATTTCGGAATCCATACGTATCCCATTTACAACAGAAATCTGACAATCATAAAGTTTATGACTACTGAATCTCTCTGACCAACCGATGTGTCTTAATCCTTATTAAACTACAATCATTTTTATTTTATTTTACTCTATGTTATGCATTTCAGAAGTTAACTTACCTATTATATTCCCATGCTTTTGTCTTTGTCCATTATTTTATTCTTATTTCCCTTATTTTCTGTATTTTGAACAGTGTTTTTATATTTATATTTTATCTACTTTTTGTATGTTATTATTTCCATTTTCATTAACTGTCAAATACTTTTTTTTTGTGTTTATTGTTTATTTATACTTTTCATTGTGCGTCTTATTTTTATTTTTTTAAAAATTTAATTTGTCAATTTTTGTATAAACTTTCACACATTTTAAATCATTTTTAGCTAGAGTTTAGTTTACTTTAATTTTCGTGTTATCTATTTTCTTACTTTGTTACATTATTTTAGTTGTTGGTATATTTTTTAGCCCTGACATAGCACTGTCATCGCTGCCCGACTATAAATAGTTATTTACTATTACTATTTACTAATTATACTGATCAAATAGTTAATTACTATTCCAGTTCTTTTGACCACACCCAGACCATATTTCTTTATTTTATTTTTTAATTAGAATTAATTTAATAATATTTGAGCCTTGATATAACTCTTTACGTTAAATATTTTCCGAGATACAGTTTTTCAAACATCAGCATTTATGAAACCGTAATTTGAGAGCTAAACTTGAAGCTTGTTAAATTTACTATAAACTTCTTTGTAATTATTGTTTTCCTAAGATGTTCTTAGTAGTTTTAATAATATTTATCAAAATAAATTCACAGAATGACATTTTTTTTTCTGTTAGTTAAAAAAATGTGGTACCAATATCGATAGCTACTTTTATATCATTCGATATGATACTGTTAATAAACAATATTTTTTTTTTTTTGGTACTATGACGTCAAAACTCCCACCTCCTTGTCTATCCCGGATAGCCTGCATACATTTGAATATTTTGGTAAGAACTACTTTTATCGCTACAGAAATACATTCTTATCTATTCATATGTGGCAGCAAGCCATTATAAAAATTAACTTCTATAACAATTAAAACCTATAGTGTAAGCAAAGAATTAGTAACAATGTTTATCTTCTTTTCTGCACCTTTTTTATCTGATTATACCATGTATGTGTAATGTATATATGTCCGATTACGGATTGATAAGTATGCTGTGTGAGATAGCAACCTAATGTATTTAGGCAGCATAGATAAATAAAGTATTTCTCTCTTTCACATATAATATACACAATTACTTTATTATTAATTTTCTATTATA
>NW_027105965.1:42793-43150 GCF_000696795.3 Halyomorpha halys
ATATAAAGTTTTGATTTAGATTAGGTTTATTTAAGCATAACAAAAAGAAAAAATATAAAAAATAATTATTTTGATTCAAAAGCAAACTAGTTTTACAACATTAAAAAAACAAACGTAATTATAAAATAGTAATAAACATATTTTTATATTTAAGAAAGAGAAAGTTATAAAAAGAATGAAAATATAGATATATCATATTATAAGAACATAACACTAATCTTAAAAAATAAATGCTCAGTCAGAAGAAATCTCTAGTGCACAGCTGGTGCTAATGAGCACTACAAACAGTAGTATTCATACGGCGTAGCAATGAAGTGAAAACATTAAAAGACAATTTTTTATTATAAAGACCACCCT
>NW_027105965.1:43257-46990 GCF_000696795.3 Halyomorpha halys
TTATAAAAGTACATAATATAAATCACGAATAGGAATACCAGTTCGGTTCAAAAAACAATGATATTGTAGTTTTTTTCTTTTTTGTTCTTTTTCACATCGCAAACAGTAGCGATGTAACAAAACATAAAAAAACTGGTGGATTAAAGTATCAAATGCAAGCAGACTCCTCAGAGCCAATGAACAGATAATTAGCACAAATATAGTATTAAGATAGCTCAACAGCTTAAATTACCAGTTTTCATATTGCATATTCCGTCTAAAAACAGGAAAAATAATACATTGTTTGCACATTTGAATATTAAATTAATTAAAATTTATATTTTGCTAAGCCCATAATCGGTGGCTAGGTCGATTTTAACACGGTTGGCCGCGGGTGAGACTTCTGGAGCATATTTTTTAAAATATAAAGTTTTGATTTAGATTAGGTTTATTTAAGCATAACAAAAAGAAAAAATATAAAAAATAATTATTTTGATTCAAAAGCAAACTAGTTTTAAAACATTAAAAAAACAAACGTAATTATAAAATAGTAATAAACATATTTTTATATTTAAGAAAGAGAAAGTTATAAAAAGAATGAAAATACAGATATATCATATTATAAGAACATAACACTAATCTTAACAAATAAATGCTCAATCAGAAGAAATCTCTAGTGCACAACTGGTGCTAATGAGCACTACAAACAGTAGTATTCATACGGCGTAGCAATGAAGTGAAAACATTAAAAGACAATTTTTTATTATAAAGACCACCCTAACATACACATATAGTGTATGTTAAAATCTTAAATAATACGTATCTAATGAAGTTCCTGTCTCTTCAAGCCTACGTTTCCCTAGTTCTGCTAATGTTTTCCCTCGAGGACAAAACATCTTTATGGATTAAATACACTTGTCGCGCGTGAGATTATGTCTCACGAGAAGGGTATATTGTCAGGGAAAGAGGGCTGGATGTTTACCCAGAGTTGCTAAGGTGGTGTACCGGGCGAGGTATAGACGGAAGAGACTGTGAACTACAGAATCCAGGAAGATGGGAACCACAGTGTCCCTCTAGCAGCTTCCAGACACGAAAAACAATTAACGTGAGAGAAATTTTTCACGCAGCGACTAATGACGGGCTAGTCATCTTTACCCCAATCCTTATTATGCTTCTTTTTCTTAACTACATCAAGCTTAGGGCTGGAGAAAAGGGGGAGATGGAGTCGAAATCGTGTTTAGGCCCGCCTTCGAGGGGAGGGGCTGCGAGGCAAAATCCCCGAGGCTCCAAGGCAAAAAAAAAAATATATATATATAGTGAAATGTTTCTTGAACAAATATCGAACAAAAATTTTTTTTAATCTAAATAAATTCACGCATACTCACTTTTATACTAGATAGAGCGCAGCCTAATTTATAAACATATATCTTGGCCATTGCTTCGATAAAATGTAACCAAGTTGTGAATAATGACATTCCTAAATTCTACTGTTATTATTAACATATAAACATGTCACTCAAGTAAATATTAGTATATTATTAGGAGATTATTGATTGACCGTGTGTATAGATGAATGGAATATGGTCCGGGTGCGGTAAAAAAAAAAATTCAAATAGTAAATGATTATACTATTTTTATTGAGCCAACGTTTCACCCCACGTTGCAGGGCTTCGTCAGGGCTAAAAAAGATACATACACTATAGTTACAAAAAGGAAAAAAGAAAAAAGATAAGTGGAAAATAACAGGGGTATAAAATAAAAAGTAAGATACAATAAGAAAAATTAAAGGTTGTAAATAGTAAATGAAAAGGGTAATAGTAACAGATAGATAAGAGAATATAAAAGAAAGTACAAATAAAGAGATGAAAAAAAAAATACTAATCAAATGATGAGACAGATGTGTAGCTGAGACAGATCCTGTTTTAACGGCATTCAAAGAGTATTCAGTTTGTATTGGGAGTGGGAGTGGGGATGGCAGTTATGCTACAATAACGAAAATAATTTTAAAGTAAACATAGTTTTTACTTTTTTTTTTTTACCTTTTTATGTTTACATAAAATTATTTTGGTTATTGTGGCATAACTACCATCCCCACTCCACCCAATACAAACCGTCACTCTGTCTTTGACTGCCGTCAAAACAGGAATGCATTCTGTCTCATCATTTGATTTGTATTTTTTTTTTCTTTTTTCATCTCTTTATTTGTACTTTCTTTAATATTTCTTCTCTTATCTATTTGTTACTATTACCCTTTTCATTTCTATTTAAAACCTTTAATTTTTCTTATTATACCTTACTTTTTATCTTATACCCCTGTTATTTTCCACTTATGTTTTTTTTTTTTTTATTTTTGTAACTATAGTGTTTGTATCTTTTTTAGCCCTGACGAAGCCCTGCAACGTAGGGCGAAACGTTGGCTCAATAAAAATAGTATATTTATCTACTATTTGAGTTTTTTTGACCGCACCCGGACCATATTCCATTCATTAGTATATTATACTTGTATTGACTTTTGTAAATGATTAATATTTATTTTATATTATTGTTAAAATATTAAAGAAATTAATAAATCATAACTAGTAATAAATTAATTTCTTACATAATGCTGTTTAGCCTAGAACAGACTTTCCTGTTTTCCGTTGATAACCCAAAGTTATCGACAAATTGATCAATTTATTTGATATTTCTATAGGAGTCACCTCTGTTCCCTCCTAGTATTTCGGAAGAATGGACTATTTAACTTGATACTAAACCAGCCGGCTGCAGATTATTAACTTGCATTTATTAATACACCGGTTGACCTCAGCATTTTAGATATCTTAGGAAGAACTTTCTTGAATGTCGGCATTGAATATTGCGGTTTCCTGGTTCGTATCATTAGTAACAGTAACTCATACGATCCTATCTTTATCCCTAGACAGTTTACTTTTCCTCGCTTATTAACGGAGAAACACGAGTAGATTAATGTATCCAAGAGAGGAAATGTTAGATTATGTATCGTGGTATATCTCGTTGTACCAGTATGAGGCAAAATTAGTCTAGTCACTACTCAGAGTGTGTTTAACTTTTTGAGAATAATATTATTTGTAAATTTTAAATTTTATTTACATACGCTGATGACACATGTATACTTTCTGTAAACAACGACCCAACTAAAGCATCACAAACACTAGAGGCACACATAACATCTATTGAACATTGATGTAAAAACTGGAGAATCAAAATAAATCCTGACAAATCCCACCAGATCACCTTTACTCTCCGTCGTAAACCTCTGCCCTCCTGTCCTACAGTATCCTTTCTAAATACACCACTAATGCCTGTTGAACAGATTCGATACTTAGGACTCCATCTTGACAAGAGACTTACTTGGAATCCACACACAAGACTGAAACGACATGAAACTGCTCGTAGATTCCGATTGCTACAACATTTACTTGACAAACGCTCTAAACCTCCCATTGACTACAAAAAATTAGTATACACTATAATAATCAGGCCAATTTGGACACATGGAATTGAGCTCTGGGGCTCCACCAAACAATCAAATTCCTTCCGCATCCAATCGTTACAATCCAAAATCCTACGTAAAATCCTTGATGCTCCTTATTACGTTACTAATAAACTCATTCACAAAGACCTTAACATCCCATTCGTTGCAGAATTGACCCAAAACAGATATACGTCTTTTCATTCCAAACTCCTTAACCATCCTAACCCATTAATTCTTAATCTTTCATCCTTAACAATCCCT